>NC_041391.1:721177788-721220126 GCF_002162155.2 Triticum dicoccoides | reverse complement strand
TCTCTCTCGCTCTCGGCCGAAGCACACCGTCGCCGCCGTTCGCCTTAGCCACCGCCTCCGACCACCCCTCGCTCCCCCGAGTAGCTCAGAAGCTCCGCCTCGACTCCCTCTTCCTCCCCACCGCTCCACGAGTCCCCGGAAGCCCTACATCGCCGCCACGTCGCCGTTCCCCTCTTCGGACTCCGACCACCGTCGCCGTCAAATTCGTCGTCTCCGACGCGTCCCCGAGCCCGCTTCGACGCTCACTGCAACCGCGGTGAGCCCCCGAGCCGTTTCCCCCTCTTCTCCCACTCGTTCCCTCACCGTAGCTGCATCCCCACCACGGCCGAACCTCCGCCGTCGCCGAGCTCGCCGTCGACGCAGCTCCGGTGACCATTTGGTCACCCCGGCGAGTCCAACACGTTCGCAAGAACCCGTAGAGCATCCCTAGCGCCTCACTTTGCTCGACTTCGAGCTCCAGCACCAATCCCGCGCACGACCGAACCCCGGCGGCCGCAACCGAGCTCGCCGCCGTCGACTCCGGCCACCCCGACCCCAACGGACTCCGCCAAGAGCCGCGGGTCATCCTCAGCTTCACTCCGGTGGTCGCCGCATTCCATTTGGTGGCCGAAACGACCAAAACCACTATCGCCGCCGCACTGTTGGTCGCCGCCGGCCAGAACTCCGACGAGCTGACGTGGCCTAGCTGATTAACCACTAATCCACCACCTACTGACGCTGACAAGTGGGCCCCAGGGCTTAGTCAAAGCTAACCAGCCCGGGGTCAACGCGGGATTAGCCCTGTGACACTGACGTGTGGACCCCACACGTCAGGTTTGACCCGAGCCAGCCCTGTTGACCTGCTGATGTCACTATGATGTCAGGCTGACGCAGTAATTGAATTTCTGGATTTAAATTAAATCAGGAAATTCCAGAATATTATTTAAACTTCAAAAACTCATAACTTTTATTCTGTAACTCCAAATTGGACAAATAATATATGAAAAATGATCAGAAAAATCCAATCTATCCATCTGTACTGTTTTCATGCATGATCAAACAAGTTAACTTGATGTTTTAATCAGAACAAGAAAAGGCACTTTAAAAGGCCATATTTGAATTTGGAATTTGAATCTTTGATTCAAATTTGCTCAAACACATCTGGTTTTAGTTGCATTAGCCCAACACACTCATATTGCCATGTTTCATGCATGCATCATATTGTTGCACATTGTTTGGTGATGCCTGTGTATCGTTACCCTTTGCGACAGGATCTGTCCCCGAGGAGTACCGTGATTACCCTAACGAAGAATCGTATCCGTGCAACGAACCATCAGGCAAGCAACCAACCATTTGATCATATCGATACAATCCCATGTTCTCGCTCCTGCTCTCTTTTACTGCATTAAGACAACGCGATTCAAACTGCTGTGTGCTACGGTAGTTGAACCCATTTCCTCTGCATGACCTGTCATTGCCACAGTAACTAGATGAAACCCACTAGCATGTGTAGGAGTTGATTGAGCCAGATGTATGTGTTGTTCCTACCTTGCTATGCCTGCTATGCTTAGAGTCGTGTCAGGTCTGGTTCATCTGGGTGATGGGCTAGAGTGAAATGTTAATGTCGGTAATGAGAGTGGTGTGGTGAACACGAATTGGTAAAGGTATCGATGAGAGGCCATGTAGGAGTACATGGTGGGTTGTTTCATTGAAGCCGACCCTAAGCACTGAGATCTGTATGTGTGATTTAAGAATTAGCTACTACCATGCATTGGGCCCTGAAATATGACCCCGCTCGACTTCTTATTCACCCTAGCTCTCTGTCCAGGAGTTGCAAGTAGTTTCTGGTGTTTGTAGCCTACTGGAGGCCGTGGACAGCGCTGACCGTAGGGGTGGGCTGTGATGCGGTAGGTACGTGGCACGGTGTACCGAATACCCGTTAGGTATCTCGGGAACCCTGTTCACATCGTTCGGGGCCGTATGGGAAACCTCAGCCGGACTCCCTGCGGATGGAACCTGAATAGGCGATAAACCTGGACTAGAGGCTTAAGTGTTTAGGTAGGTCGTGGTCTACACCCACGTCGGCTTTCGCTTGAAGTCTGCCGAGCACATGTCGTGTGCAGACGCTAAGTGGTGGAAACATGTATGAAGAAGTACACCCCTGCAGGGTTAACATGATCTATTCGAATAGCCGCGTCCGCGGTAAAGGACTACTTGGTTGCCTATACAGTTCATAGACAAGTAAATGGAAACTACTAAAAGCCTCAAGATAAGTGTGAGTGCCGAGGATGGCTCTTCCGTAGGAAGACGGAGGTGGATCCTCGGTAGTGTATTGAAGTGGTGAATAGTGGACTCGTGTGCGCAAAACTGTTTCAAACTGGAGTATCGTAGGATAGTCTAGCCAAGAGTCAAAGCTTGGTTGCTGCAATAACTCCACCAACCCTTCTTGATACTATGCATGTATGTAGGGTCTGATGTAAGTCTTGCTGAGTACCTTTGTACTCATGTTGCTATAATCTACATTTTTACAGAAGACGCTGCAACCCCTTCTGATGGGTTCTATGTAGACGTTGACATCAACGAGTAGGCTAAAAGACCCAGGTGGTGACCCTGAGCTTGTGAAGGACCACATAATATAGCCAGGCTTTCCAAGCCTCTTTTATTTTACTAGCTGTCTGTACTCAGACAAGTTACTTCCGCTGTTGGCTTGTATGATTGTATGACTTGTATGTTGGGTCGTGAGACCCGTATCTTTGTGTGTATGTTATGTATGGCTCACTGAGCCTTAAATAAAGTACTTGTGTCGTAGAGTCATGTTGTGACGCTTCGTTGTATTTGCACATATCGAGCATATTGTGTGTATGATTGAAATGCTTGGTATGTGTGGGATCTGACTATCTAGTTGTTTATCTTTAGTAGCCTCTCTTACCGGGAAATGTCTCCTAGTGTTACCGCTGAGCCATGGTAGCTTGCTACTGCTCTGGAACACTTAGGCTGGCCGGCATGTGTCCTTCTTCGTTCCTGTGTCTGTCCCTTCGGGGAAATGTCACGCTTTGAGTACCGGAGTCCTGTTAGCCCGCTACAGCCCGGTTTACCGGAGTCCTGCTAGCCCAGTGCTACAGCCCGGACCCACTTGCTGATGACCGACACGTTCGAAGCTGGGTCATGGATGCCTGTCCCTGTAAGTCTGTGCCACTTTGGGTTTACGACTAGTCATGTCAGCCCGGGCTCTTTATCATATGGATGCTAGCGACACTATCATATACGTGAGCCAAAAGGCGCAAACGGTCCCGGGAAAAGGTAAGACGACACCCGTGGGGATACCATGCGTGAGGCCGCAAAGTGATATGAGGTGTTACCAGCTAGATCGATGTGGCATCGAGTCGGGGTCCTGACACTTCTACAATATTGGGCACAACCGCTCCTGTAAAATTTACATTCATTCGGCTATAACCAGGAAGGTGTGAAGCCGAATTATGAGCATCTACAATTGTGTATGGTGCCGAAGAATTACTAACATGAGGTGTAGCATATGACGGTTGAGAGTAACTGGCCGAATGGCCACTAGTATCATGGCCAATTCTCTCATTCATCGGCATGGTTGGATTACTATATTGCACATTAGTTGCCAATGAATAAAAGGGTGAAACACTTTCTTGCATGGCATTTGAAATTCTAACTTGGGGTGTTTCAAATTGATTAATCGAACTCATCATGTTGCTCATCGGCATATGAATTTGCTGGGTTGTCGATGCATGTGAGTTGGGATACATATGGTGCATGTTACTAATATCATAAGAAGTTGAAGTATATAAATTACTTTGAATCGGCCCTTGCACGTAGTTAGTTGCATGATTGAAAAAACTAGGGTTGGCGGATAGAATATACTCATTGAACGATCTAGTAACACCATATGAATTACTTGCATCTACATAAAGGGATTGGGTATTCATATTACCTTTGTAGACTGCAAACCCTAGATGACGATCTCTTCGTAGCAAGAACGGGCCGGGGACCGTTCGAAGCTTCTTCCCCAGCGGAGTCGCCAAAAAGTGTGTTGACACACGAACACGTCACGTGTATCCTCGACACCGGGGGTGATGCACCGCAGCTCACGTCGAAGGAGACCCGACCGACAGCGCGATACGCAAGACAGTCGGCGGGCGCTTTTGTACACCCGAAGCCCCACTTGCCCAGGAGGGACCCCGTCAGGGCTCGCGGCGGCTATGGGCTGCTCCAGGTCGATTCGCTTGCCCTAGAGCCTCGTGGATCCGCAGCCCTCCAGCATGAAGAACTAGCGAAGAACAAGACGAAGGATACAAGGGAGAGATAAAAAGTAGATGAACACGAAAAAGTAGTAGATGTGTTTGTTCGATTGTGTGTTGTTCAATCGGCCGTCACCCCTTACGTATATAAGAGGCGGCTGGACTTCCCGTGCAAGGAAAGGATTGGATTCATGTGCAAAACCCTAGTCAAATTCAGATTGGTTTTGTCCGAACTTTCCAAAACTGTTCGGTTTAAACTGGCTGAACCTTGTGGGCCACGTTTGAGGTAGTAAACGACCACGGAAGGAAACGAGCCCAAAAGAAATCTTGACGGTTTCGACGAGACGAACAACTTTCATGTTGAACGTTTTTTGATCAGAGGCCATTTTGAGGGAGTTTTCAGCTATTTTCCGAAGTCTGCGGCAGAAAAATCCAAAACCCGGACAAACACCCTCGGAGTGTCCGGCCATCCTCGGAGAAATCCAAAACCCGGATGGTCATTCCCGGAGTGTCCGGCCATCCTAATTCACCCGCGCGTTTTCGGCTGTAACATTTGCATATGAACTCCAATCGAGAAGTTTCTTATATCAAAATCGACCATTTCGACGAGACGAAGACAATTCATGTGGATCATTTTTCCATTTGAGGTCTTCTTGGGGGCCTAATCGGCCAAACTGTACTCTGAATATAAGATCTTAGTACTTTGAGCATAGTTTCGGCCTTCGAGATGAAACTGGACGGCGATGGACCAAACTTCAAAGATGTTCATATCAACAATACGGAACTCTTCATGCGGAACACTTCTCCATTTGAAGGCATCTTAAATAAGTTATTGACCGTGCCAAAATCTGGTGTCAACAGAGTCTTAATGCAATATTTCATAACCGTGCTAGGCCAGAAGGAAGCATCTCCAAGGGCCATGAAAATGAGGAGGTCATTGAATTTTGTATTGATTTTATTCCTCACCTTAAGCCGATTGGTGTTCCTGAATCGCGGCATAAGGCAGACTGGGTGGAAATGGCACGCTAGGATCAAAACAAATAATATATAAGGACGGATATTCTCTCACTCAAGCACACTGCACAGTTCTACGAAATTCCGCCTTGGTGGCTCCGTATATGAAGGAACAAAAGAATATTCTACGCTCCAAATACCCAGAGTAGTCTGACGACTGGATTACAAGTGAACAAACGGGGACTTTCGCCGGTTGGTTGTAGACATGTGCCATGAATGACACCGTTGTTGAAGATGTCATGTACTTGCTGTCCCAGTTACCATCTTCGAATATAATGACTTTCCAAGGGTACACGATAAATGGGAATACCACTAGTAGAAAACAGGGTTTGGTCACAACTCAATATACACATTAGTCCCGGTTGCATTACGAACCGGGACTAATGTGAGCATTAGTCCCGGTTCGAGTGGATAACGACATTAGTCCCGGTTCAAATGAGCCTTTTAGTCCCGATTTGAGACATGAATCGTGACTAGAGGGTGCGATGCCCTTTAGTCCCGGTTCGTATCTCAAACCGGGACTAAAGATTAGACCTTTAGTCCCGGTTTGAGACACGTACCAGGACTAAAGGGTGCGATGCCCTTTAGTCCCGGTTCGTGTCTCAAACCGGGACTAAAGGTCTTCGTGTCTCAAACTCTACCCCTTCCCCCTTGTGCACTGCCATTTCAGTTTTGAAAAAAAAAACAAAAGAAAATGATAAAAACTTCAAAAAATAAACTCCTTCGAGAAATAGTGATATTACTACATCTACTAGTTAGAAACATTAAAAAACTGAAATATGGACACGTTATGCAAAGAAATGTTATCAAAAAGTAAAACGGCTATATCTTTTGCATACGATGTCAGAAAAAAATGTATAATATATCAAATGTTCAGCACGAAATCCCGCATTATCACTACCAGTTCTAGAAAAAGAACTGACATTGTTATTTGGGTATGAATTCAATTCTTTCTAAAAACACACATTGATAGTTGAGTATGACATGGCACAAATATTATCAGACATGTAAGGCAGACTAGCTAGCCAATGTATGGAGCAGGAGCAACAACCACATATGTATTAGGTGCCGGGCCGACACCGTTGTAAATGATAACACGTACTTGGTCTTGTGGTGGTGGGGATGGAGCCTATCCTGGAGGGTGTACTCGGGGAGTTCTGACATCAGGCCTCTCCCGATGGATGATCTGAACTGCTGCATTCAGTTCAGTACCAATCAGACCCGGCCACGATTTAGGCACCGGACCAGGCTTGACTACCCTTATCACGCAATAACCCGAGCCTTCCTCCCTTTCGAAACTGTTATATAACGACAAGCATCAATAATGGAGAAATACATAGATAATCAAGAGAAACATGCATGGCGTTTCGTTTTTATAATAATAATAATAATAATAATAATAATAATAATAATAATAATAATAATAATAATAATAAGTCATAATAATCTCTGGTATTAACTGATAAAGAGATGGGAAACATGTTTTAAGCCTAGGAAGATGTCATAATCGAAAGCATTATCTGCTAACCAAATAGTAATCAGTCTACTGAAATATTTAATGGAAAATGTATGCGATAATAAAAAATACATGCCAGCCTTTAGGGAAGAAGAGGCTGCTATACCTAGAACCTTAGCTTTTCTGGTGACGACGATCTTGTGTTCAAGGTATGTGTGTGTATAAATACAAATGTATGAGTGCACTCCCATTTGCAAAGCTTACGCCAAAGCTTACGCCATGTCGATTATAACAAAGGTATGAAATAGAATGTACGCATTTGATCTTAGATGTACATATGCAGAGCATCACGACATAGAAACCTATTTGTTTAAATAAGTGCATCTTATTGCAACATACTTTGGCTCAATTTATTTTTTTCAACACAGATTATTGTCTCATTGATACAGAAAGTCATCACTACAAGTTGCTTTGGAACTGCGATTTATATAGAGGTATCACTGTCGATTCATAGAAAATAATGCATCGTTGTGCGTTTTTAGAAAGAATTGAAGTCATACTCAAGAATCAACGTGAGTTAATTTTAAAGAATTGGTTAGTGATCAGGCTTGTGGGAACTACGTAGAATCCTTTGACGTCCCGGCCGGAGCCGCATGTCCCAACCCCTAGTGTGCTATCTTGCCTGTTTCTACATCTCTCTCACTTATGCCCTCAATGGATATCTCTCATCGCTTAGTAAGCCCGATGCCCCTCAACATCAGAAATCGTCGCTTCGTAACATGCATTTACAATTTATTAATTAAATCCATTATCAAAATTTGGCATAAAATAGTATGGGACCAATAAACCAGGACGAGAAGGTAGTAGCTACCTAGGGTTCTCAGTAGAATTAAGACTTAAGAGGGCGAGGTTGGTCAGCTAGAACATGGAGTGCAATTATTAATTTCTTAACAAGTGCACGAGATGGACTATTATATATGAGCCTCGCGCTTCCCGGACAATGCCACGTTGCATGGAAATAGTAGACAAGTCATTTTCAGCTCACCCAGCTGCCGGCTTTGCTTGATTTTGTCGATCACGAATGTTTCTTCATTCCATTTTTTTCTTTCAAAAACATAGACGCAGACGCAGACATACACATGCAGGCAAAAGGAAATGCTCATCCACCACTCGGCATGTTGCATGAGCAAGTCACCGAGATTGAGTTGGACAAATTATGATCGATCAATCCAGACGGCAGTGGTGATGCGGTGGTTAATTAATTAATTAAGGGAGGGAGGGTGATAGGGAGGGAGGGAGCTACCCGAATACAAATAATTCATGCATGCCCCATCCATGATGGATGTGTACGTGGACACTCAATTGTTGATCTCTCTCTCTCCCCCATGTTGTTCCTTCATCGGACGAAGCCTCGCCACCGTACTAGTGATGATGCACATGATATGATCAAGAATTTGAAGGTAATTTTTGGAAAGGGTCCTCGTGGACAATCTGTTCTGAATGACGTTGACGGACGCGCACCCATGTGGAAGACGAAATCTATATTTTGGGACCTGTCCTATTGGAAAGACCTAGAGGTCCGCTCTCCAATCGACGTGATGCACGAGACAAAGGATCTTTGCATGACCCTACTTGGCTGCTTGGGCGTGTATGGGAAGACAAAAGATACACCGGAGGCACGGAAGGAATATCAACATATGCACAAAAAAGACAGCATACATCAGGGTCATGCCAGCTACGCTCTTACCAAAGAAGAGAAGGAAATCTTTTTTGAATGCTTGCTTAGTATGAAGGTCCAATCTGGCTTCTTGTTGAATATAAAGGGAATAATAAATATGGCAGAGAAAAAGTTCCAGAACCTAAAGTCTCATGACTACCACATGATTATGACGCAACTGCTTTCGGTTGCATTGAGGGGGCTTCTATCGGAAAACATTCGATTAGACATTGTCAAGCTATGTGCATTCCTCAATGCAATTTCTCATAAGGTATCGATCTAGAAATCATACCAAGGTTAGAGAATGATTTGGTGCAATGTCTTGTCAGTTTCAAGTTGGTGTTCCCACCATCCTTCTTCAACATCATGACGCATGTCCTATTTCACCTATGCGAAGAGATTAACGTTCTTGGTCCTGTATTTCTACACAATATGTTCCCTTTGAGAGGTTCATGTGAGTCTTAGAGAAATATGTTCATAATCGTGCTAGGCCAGAAGGAAGCATCTCCAAGGGCCATGAAAATGAGGAGGTCATTGAATTTTTTATTGACTTTATTCCCGACCTTAAGCCAATTGGTGTTCCTGAATCGCGTCATAAGTCAGACTTGGTGAAAATGGTATGCTAGGATCGAAACAAATAACATGTATGGACGGCCATTCTCTCACTCAAGCACACTGCACAGTTCTACGAAATTCCGCCTTGGTGGCTCTGTTTATGGAGGAACACAAGAATATTCTACACTGCAAATACCTAGAGTAGTCTGACGACTGGATTACACGTGAACAAACGGGAACTTTCACCGGTTGGTTGCAGACACGTGCCATGCATGACGCCGCTGTTGAAGATGACCTGTACTTGCTGTCCCAGTTACCATCTTCGAATATAATGACTTTCCAAGGGTACGAGATAAATGGGAATACTACTAGTAGAAAATAGGGCTTTGGTCATAGCTCAATATACAAATTAGTCCCGGTTGCATTATGAACCGCGACTAATGTGAGTATTAGTCCCGGTTCGAGCGGCTCACAGCATTAGTCCTGGAGCCCTTTAGTCCCGGTTTGAGACATGAACCGGGACTAAAGGGTGCGATGCCCTTTAGTCCCGGTTCGTATCTCAAACTGGGACTAAAGATTAGACCTTTAGTGTCGGTTTGAGACATGAACATGGACTAAAGGGTGCGATGCCCTTTTGTCCCAGTTCGTGTCTCAAACAGGGACAAAAGGGATTCGTGTCTCAAACTCTACCACCCCCACCCCCCTGTGTATCGCCATTTCAGTTTTGAAAAAACAAACAAAAGAAAATGATAAAAACTTCAAAAAATGAAATCCTTGAAGATGTAGTTATATTACTACATCTACTAGTTAGGAAAATTTAAAAACTTAAATTTGGACATGTTTTGCAAAAAAGTGTTATGAAAAAGTAAAACGGATATAACTTTTGCATACGATGTCGGAAGAAACATATAATATATCAAAATGTTCAGCACGAAATCCCGCATTATCACTATCGGTTCTCGAAAAAGAACTGACATTGATACTTGGGTATGAATTCAATTCTTTCTGAAAACGTACAATGATACTTGAGTATGACATGGCGCAAATATTATGAGACATACAAGATAAAGCAAGCCACTCATCGAAAAAGAACAAAATACATAATTCATTACTCCATTGCCAAATAGTACACTCATTGAAATATTTGTAGATTTATCAGACTAATACATATATGAGTAAACAATATAATTCACGCATGCCTACATAGACTTTCTATAATTATTAATGCATGGCGACCGATATCACACTCGCTCACTTTATTCAATCGATTCTAGCCTTTAATAATAAAGGCACAAAAGATAAAGCTTGCCATGTAAGGCAGACTAGCTAGCCAATGTATGGAGCAGGAGCAACAATGACATATGTATTAGGCGCCGGGCCGACACCGTTGTAAATGATAACGCGTACTTGGTTTTGTGGTGGTGGGGATGGAGCCTCTCCTGGAGGGAGTATCAGGCAATTCTGACATCAGGCCTCTCCTGATGGATGATCTGAACTGCTGCATTCAGTTCAGTACCAATCAAACCCGGCCATGATTCAGGCACCGGACCTGGCATGACTACTGAGGGAGTCCTAGATTAGGCGGTGTCTGGATGACCGGACTATGACCTTTGGCCGGACTCTCGGACTATGAAGATACAAGATTGAAGACTTCGTCCGTGTCCAAATAGGACTTTCCTTGGCGTGGAAGGCAAGCTTGGCGATATGATATTAAGATCTCCTCCCATTGTAACCGACTATGTGTAACCCTAGCCCTCTCCGGTGTCTATATAAACTGGAGAGTTTTTAGTCCGTAGGACGAACAACAATCATACCATAGGCTAGCTTCTAGGGTTTAGCCTCTCTGATCTCGTGGTAGATCAACTCTTGTACTACCCATATCATCAATATTAATCAAGCAGGAGTAGGGTTTTACCTCCATCGAGAGGGCCCGAACCTGGGTAAAAACATCGTGTCCCTTGTCTCCTATTACCATTCACATAGACGCATAGTTCGGGACCCCCTACCCGAGATCCGCCGGTTTTGACACCGACATTGGTGCTTTCATTGAGAGTTCCTCTGTGTCGTCACCTTAAGGCCCGATGGCTTCTTCGATCATCAACCACGACGCGGTCCAGGGTGAGACTTTTCTCCCCGAACAGATCTTCGTATTCGACGGCTTCGCACTACGGGCCAATTCGCTTGGCCATCTGGAGCAGATCGAAAGCTACGCCCCTGGCCATCAGGTCAGGTTTGGAAGTTTAAACTACACGGCCGACAACCGCGGGGACTTGATCTTCGACGTATTCGAGCCACGACCGAGCGCGCCGCATTGTCACGATGGGCATGATTTAGCTCTGGTGCCGAACAACGCCCAGAGCGTCGCTCAGGTGCCCACTCCGACCATTAGCTCGGAGCCGACTACGCCAGTTGGGGACGGATGGTTGGACACCGCCCCAGGAGCCGCAATCTCTACGGCGATAGAGCCGAACACCATCCTAGTCTTTTGCGAGGCCTATGACTCCAGGGTGCCGGACTCCGTTCCGAACTTCGAATCTCCCGCACCCCTTCCGATCGAACCCGATTGGGCTCCGATCATCGAGTTCACCGCCGCGGACCTCTTTCAGCACTCGCCCTTTGGCGATGTCCTGAATTCACTAAAGTCTCTCTCTTTGTCAGGAGAGCCCTGGCCGGACTATGGTCAGCATGGTTGGGATGCGGACAACGAAGAAATTCGAAACCCACCCACCACCCACTTTGTAGCCACTGTCCATGATTTAACCGACATGCTCGACTTCGACTGCGAAGACATCGACGTTATGGAGGCCGATGAAGGAGACGACCAAGAACCAGCACCTATAGGGCACTGGAAAGCCACCTCGACATATGACATATACATGGTGGACACCCCCAAAGCAGGGGATGGCGATGAAAAAATGGAGGACGACCCCTCCAAGAAGCAACCCAAGCGCCGACGTCAGCGGCGCCGCTCTAAATCCTGCCAAAGCAAAAACGACGAGTCCGGCACCGGAGATTACAACATGCCGGACAATGCCGAAAACAACCCCCTCCAACAGGATTCAGCTCAGGAGAACGAAGGAGCCAGCCCTCATGAGAGAGCTGCGGACAGGGAGGTCGAGGACGACAATTATATGCCTTCCTCCGAAGACGAGGCAAGCCTCGACGACGGCGAATTCGTCGTGCCAGAGGATCCCATCGAACAAGAGCGTTTCAAACGCAGGCTTATGGCCACGGCAAGCAGCCTCAAGAAAAAACAGCAGCAGCTTAGAGCTGACCAAGACTTGCTAGCCGACAGATGGACCGAAGTCCTGGAGGCCGAAGAGTATAAACTCGAACGCCCCTCCAAGAGCTACCCAAAGCTCAGGCTGCTACCCCAACTTGAGGAGGAAGCAACTAAACCTACATCACCAGCGTACGATGCGCCCGATCGGCCACCCCATGGCCGCGACAGAGAGGCCTTCCGGCCCTCGACCCAAGCCGCACCCCGGAACCGCTCAAAAATTACCAGAGCATGGGGAGACGCAACAGACCTGCAAGACATATTGGAGAATAAGGCAAGGCAAACAAGATTGATCTACGGATCGTGTGGGTGCCCCACGTCACGTGACGATAACCGTCACGCCGGATATGATAAATATGGCCAGGCCGAACACAAAAGAAAAAACTCATCCGAGCTGCGTCGCGATATAGCCCAGTACAGGGGCGCCGCACACCCACTATGCTTCACAGACGAAGTAATGGATCATCAAATCCCCGAGGGTTTTAAACCCGTAAACATCGAATCATATGATGGCACAACAAATCCCGCGGTATGGATCGAGGATTATCTCCTTCATATCCACATGGCCTGCGGTGATGATCTACACGCCATCAAATACCTCCTGCTCAAGCTTAAAGGACCAGCTCGGCATTGGCTTAACAGCCTGCTAGCAGAGTCAATTAGTTGCTGGGAGGACCTGGAATCCGCGTTCCTTGACAACTTCTAGGGCACTTATGTGTGGCCACCAGACGCCGATGACCTAAGCCACATAATCCAGCAGCCAGAGGAATCGGTCAGACAATTTTGGACACGGTTCCTAACCAAGAAAAATCAAATAGTCGACTGTCCGGACGCCGAGGCCCTTGCAGCCTTCAGGCACAACATCCGAGACGAATGGCTTGCCCGGCACCTAGGACAGGAAAAGCCGAAATCTATGGGAGCCCTCACGACACTCATGACCCGCTTTTGCACGGGAGAAGACGGCTGGCTAGCTCATAGCAATAACATAACCAAGAGCCCTGGCAATTCGGATATCAAGGACAACAACGGCAGGTCACGTCGCAACAAGCACAAGCGCCGCATTAACAGCGACAACACTGAGGATACGGCAGTTAATGCCGGATTCAGAGGCTCTAAACCCGGTCAGCGGAAGAAGCCATTCAAAAGAAACCCCCGGGCCCATCCAGTTTAGACCGGATACTTGATCGCTCGTGCCAGATACACGGCAACCCCGAACAACCAGCCAACCACACCAACAGGGATTGTTGTGTGTTCAAGCAGGCAGGCAAGTTAAGTGCCGAAATCAGAGACAAGGGGCTGCATAGCGATGACGAGGAGGGGCCCCGGTCGCCGAACAACAGAGGACAGAAGGGTTTCCCCCCGCAAGTGCGGACGGTGAACATGATATATGCAACCCATATCCCCAAAAGGGAGCGGAAGCGTGCTCTCAAGGACGTCTATGCGTTGGAGCCGGTCGCCCCAAAGTTCAACCCATGGTCCTCCTGCCCGATCACTTTTGATCGAAGGGACCACCCCACTAACATCCGTCACGGCAGATTCGCCGCATTGGTCCTAGACCCAATCATTGACGGATTTCACCTCACCAGAGTCCTCATGGACGGCGGCAGCAGCCTGAACCTGCTTTATCAGGATACAGTGCGGAAAATAGGTATAGATCCCTCAAGGATTAAACCCACAAAGACAACCTTTAAAGGAGTCATACCAGGTGTAGAAGCCAGCTGTACAGGCTCGGTTACACTCGAAATGGTCTTCGGATCCCCGGATAATTTCCAAAGCGAAGAGTTAATCTTCGACATAGTCCCATTCCACAGTGGCTATCATGCCCTGCTCGGACGAACCGCATTCGCGAAATTCAATGCGGTGCCGCACTATGCATATCTCAAGCTCAAGATGCCAGGCCCTCGCGGAGTCATTACGGTAAATGGAAACACCGAACGCTCCCTCTGAACGGAGGAGCACACGGCGGTCCTGGCGGCGGAAGTTCAAAGTAGCCTATCAAGGCAATTCCCCAATCCGGACAACGTCAAGGCAATTCCCCAATCCGGACAACGTCAAGCGCGCCCGAAGTAACCTACAACAAAACCGGCTGGCACGCTCCGAGCAAGCATAGCAGTGCGGCCCCAACCCCAGCCCTCGCTAGATGGCGATAGCGGTACCACGCGTACATAATTACGCTTTGTACCATGGGCATAAGGGGAGGGGCACAACTACGGCACTCCCAGAATGAGGCTTAACCGCACTAGGGGCTCCCTATTCTGCCGTTTTCTTTTTTGATTACTTTCAGGACCCAACTATCCGGAAGGCCTGTCCGGCAATACACTCGCCGAACACACGATGCAACAGCCAGGGAGAGCACAAGCCACGTCAAATGTCCAGGTGGTCTCTATAACGAGCTAAATACCCGTTTTACTTAAAAGTCTGACAGCTTGCCCCTGGAGGGGGATATGTCAAATAATCCCACCCCTTGCTTACCGCACTATTTGTATCATTCTGCTTTCATAGCAGCCCCCTTTAATAAACAATATATAGCTCTTATCTATTATTGTATTCATCTATTTTTATACAAATATGTTCAGTCATGACATTTTGCAACCGTACACTCTGGTACAGCCAATACACCAGGGGCTGAAGCACCCCATAACACGGTGTGAGAAGACCGAACACTCTCCTGAGTGCGGCACCCCGAACTTATAGCACTATATGCATCGACTCCGAATCATGTCTTGGGTCAATAGTTGGGTTTGCCCGGCTCCCATGTTTTGGTACCTTATGTTCCGCAATGTTGGCTAACGTAGCGCTGGGAGAACTACTGCGATTGTGCCCCAGTTGAGCTGGGTTAACACCTCAGTAGAGAAAGCTAAAACTGACCGTCATGATAATGTGAGAGACCGCTCGCTGTTCGTGAGGTTTTTCGAGTCCCTAAAGACTTATGCCGCTTCGAGCGAGGAGCCGGATTTATCTGGCCCAGGCGTGGATAGAGCCCCGAACTCGGTCTTCCGAATACTAGGGGCTTCGCCAAAATTTAAAATTATAGAATTCTATGGCTAAGTGAGAGTGATAAAGCACTATAAGCCCGATGGCCTTGTTCGTTGTGCTGAGCGCCTCCCTAGATGGACCCAAGAATGGGAACAAGAGCGCTCAGGTTTATCCCGAACACCCCAGCACTCGTGGCATGGGGGCAGAAGCCGATGACTTGCATCTCTCATATTTGATAAAGGGCCGCACAGAAGGTAATATTTTAAATTAACAAGCGTTGCTTAGCGCATATGAACAATGTTTTCAGCATACAGGATAACAGATGCGAGTCTACTAAAAAATTACATATTTGGAGCATTCACCCGCTATAATGCGGGCACCCTTCAGGACACCCTCATAATACATCTCGGTCTTGCGATACTCCTTGCCCGGCGGTGGCGGATCTGTCACAAGCTTCTTGGCGTCCATCTTCCCCCAGTGCACTTTAGCACGGGCAAGGACTCGACGGGCACCTTCAATACAAACGGAGCGCTTGATGACTCCAATCTAGGGACAAGCGTCCACCAGCCGCCGCACCAGACCAAAGTAGCTCCCAGGCATGGCTTCTCCAGGCCACAGCCGAACTATGAGGCCCTTCATGGCCTGTTCAGCCACCTTGTGGAGCTCGACCAGCTACTTCAGCTGGTCGCTCAGGGGCACCGGATGTCCGGCCTCAGCATATTGAGACCAGAACACCTTTTCCGTCGAGCTCCCCTCCTCGGCGCAGTAGAACGCGGCAGCATCAGACACACTACTGGGCAGATCGGCGAACGCTCCTGGAGAGCTCCGGATTCGGGTAAGTAACAGATAATTCACTTTTATATGCTTGCTTTGCATAAAGAATGCCTTACCCGCCGCTATCTTCTTTATCGCCTCGATTTCCTGGAGGGCCTTCTGGGCTTCAGCCTTAGCGGTTTTGGCACTCTCAAGAGCCAAGGCGAGCTCGGACTCTCGAGTCTTCGAGTCACGCTCCAAACTCTCGTGTTTCTCCATGAGATCCTGGAGCTCTAGCCGCACCTATGCCACCTGCGCCTCCTATTTCTGTCGCTCGATGCGCTCCAAGGCTGCACTGTTTTCGACCTGGACACCGCCTCCTTCAGGGTCGCCACCTCGGTTGTGGTCCCTGCAACATTCATGTTGGTCTTGTCATTATTTGCAACCAGGTATTTCTATATACATTTACATAAGGTATTATGTACCCTCCTTGTCCTCGAGCTGCTTCTTGGCACGGCCGAGCTCGTTCTCGGACCGCTCGAGGCTCTTCTTCAATGTATCGACCTCTGCAGTCAATGCGGCAGAGGTCAGCAGCGCAGCCTACATTCCCATATTGACACATTTATGTTAGACTCCTGCGTACATCTTTTTAGATCCTCAGCTCGGCTTTTCTTTTCGAACGCCGAATTGAGCATCAGGGGCTACTGTCTATGCGGTAACATTCTTATATGTTTTACATACCTCGAAGCTTGTTAGCAGGCTGGTACAGGCTTCTGTCAGTCCGTTCTTGGCGGACTGAACCTTCTGAATCACCGCACTCATAACAGTGCGGTGCTCCTCGTTGATGGAGGCACCGTTAAGCACCTCCAGCAAATTGTCCGGCGTCTCCGGTTGGACGGAGGCCGCCGGCGTCGTAGGCGCGCCTTTCTTACGAAGGCGCCGCCTGCCAGACTCTGGAACCGTTGTTGATTCCGGAGCTATGTCCGGCCCAGGGCCGGACTTAGATACCTCTGGGGTTTTAGCCCCTTTGGGCCTGGAGTCCGGGAGGTCGCCTTGTGGTGCTTCTAGGACCACCTCCTCCTGGTTTAGCACCTTTTGGGACTCCACCTCAGCGTCGTCTATAGGGAGAGGGAGGAGGCCGTCGGAAGTGAAGCGCTATTCACATCCGATGAGTCCAGGGAGCCGCTCGACGAATCGCCGAGCTGAGCCCAGGGCAGACTGCATAATTGAATTCAGCATCAGAAGGTACCATACATCAGAGGAGCGCCATAAGTTATTCTGGTATCGGGATACTTATGATCTTGCCAGGGGCTTGACCCTGGATGCCCATTCCTCCCCGCCGTCTTCGGCATCGGAGGTGTAGTCCGGCAGAAGGGTCCTCCCCTTCTTGGACCCTCCGGCCTCCCCAGTTGGGGCGGCCTTCCTCTTCTTTTCTCCCCTCACGGGAGGGGGAGAGGCTTCTTATTCTTCTTCTTCCTCCTCCTCGTCCTCGGAGGCGGAGGGTGCTTCGGGGTTGTCGGGCGATGAATCCGACACCACCAGGCGTCGGGAACTCTTTCGGGTCCCCGTGGCATTCTTCTTGGCCTTCTTCTCCGGCACCACGTGAGGTGCCGGAACCAGCAGCTTTGTCAAGCGCGCGTCTGCTGGGCCTTCGGGCAAAGGGGCTGGGCAGTCAAACTGCCCGGATGTCCTCTTCCAGTCCTGTCAAAGGATCAGGAGTTTAGATCCTGCATGGAATCAAACCATGAAAATCAAGTGTCCCGAGAAAGACTAAAGGCAAGCTTACTTCGGTGTCTTGGTGCTTGGCGCAGAATCTGCGATCCTCGGTGACGGGTGGGGAGACCTCGGAACTCTTGAATAGCACCTTCCAAGCGTCCTCGTGCTTTGTGTCGAAAAGCCGGGATAGAGTCTGGTGCCGGGCCGGGTCAAACTCCCATAAGGTGAAGGCCCGTCATTGACATGGGAGAATCTGGCGGAAGAGCATGACCTGGACTACGTTGACAAGCTTAACCTTCTTGTTCATCAGGTCACGGACGCAGGTTTGGAGTCCGGTCACCTCTTTCGGATTACCCCACAACAGGCCCGTCTCCTTCCAAGATGTGAGCCGAGTGGGGATGCCGGATCAAAATTCGGGGGCCGCTACCCTTTCAGGGTCACGCGGCTTGGTGATATAGAACCACCCCGATTGCCATACTTTGATGGTCTCTACGAAGGCGCCCTCGAGCCATGTGACGTTGGCTATCTTTCCCACCATGGCGCCTCCGCACTCCGCTTGATGTCCGCCCACGACCTTCGGCTTGACGCTGAATATCTTCAGCCATAGGCCAAAGTGAGGCTGGATGCGGAGGAAGGACTCGCATACGACGATGAAGCCGAAATGTTGAGGATGAAGTTCGGGGCCAGATCGTGGAAGTCCAGACCGTAGTAGAACATGAGCCCCTGGACGAAGGGGTGAAGAGGAAAGCCCAGTCCGCGGATGAAATGGGGGAGAAACACGACCCTCTCATGGGGCCTAGGGGTGGGGACGAGTTGCCCCTCCTCGGGAAGCCGGTGCACGATGTCATCAGACAAGTATCCGGTCTTCCTCAACTTTTTGATTTGCCCCTTTGTTACGGAGGAGGCCATCCATCTACCTCCCGCTCCAGACATGATTGGAGAAAGGTCGAGGTGGGAAGTGTGGACTTGGGCGCCGGAGTTCGAGTGCGCGGATGGACAAGCAAGGGAGGAAGAAGGCGTGAATGGAAAGGGTGGATCCTTATCCCCTTATATGGGCGGCCGAGACTATGAGCCCCCACCAGCCTAATAAAACTCGCTTATCTCCCAAGCGCCACGGTTAATGGCGCGGTTGGGTTACCCACGCCCATATTGATGATAATCCCGGAATAAGGGGACACGATCTCTGCTTTGACAAGACGTGCCAAGGAAACCGCCTCGCTAAACGCGCTGAGGTGGAACAGTAAAACGATTCGAATAAAGGCCTGGCCGTGGCGTGATGTCACGCTGCGGAATACGTCAGCAGATTAGATTTGTGCAGATATTATTCTCTCTACGGTGGCATGTGGAACTTATTTTGCAGAGCCGGACACTATCCTTGTGTTCAGCATCTTCTATGGAGTATTTGGAGGAGGAACCCGCCTTGCAATGCCGAAGACAATTTGCGCGCCGGACTCGTCGTCATTGACGCCTGGTTCAGGGGCTACTGAGGGAGTCCTGGATTAGGGGGTGTCTGGATGGCCGGACTATGACCTTTGGCCGGACTCCCTGACTATGAAGATACAAGATTGAAGACTTCATCCCGTGTCCGGATAGGACTTTCCTTGGCGTGGAAGGCAAGCTTGGCGATATGATATGAAGATCTCCTCTCATTGTAACCGACTCTGTGTAACCCTAGCCCTCTCCGGTGTCTATATAAATCGGAGAGTTTTTAGTCCGTAGGACGAACAACAATCATACCATAGGCTAGCTTCTAGGGTTTAGCCTCTCTGATCTCGTGGTAGATCAACTCTTGTACTACCCATATCATCAATATTAATCAAGCAGGAGTAGGGTTTTACCTCCATCGAGAAGGCCCAAACCTGGGTAAAAACATCGTGTCCCTTGTCTCCTGTTACCATCCGCCTAGACGCAGAGTTCGGGACCCCCTACCCGAGATCCGCCGGTTTTGACACCGACAACTACCCTTATAACGCAATAACCCGAGCCTTCCTCCCTTTCAAAACTGTTAATTAACGACAAGCATCAATAATGGAGAAATAATAGATAATCAAGAGAAACATGCATGGTGTTTCGTTTTTATAATAATAATAATAATAATAATAATAATAATAATAATAATAATATGTCATAATAATCTCTGGTATTAACTGATATAGAGATGGGAAACATGCTCTAAGCCTATAAGATGTCATAATCGAAAGCATTATCTGCTAACCAAACAGTAATCAGTCTACTAAAATATTTAATGGAAAATGTATGTGATAATAAAAAATGCATGCCAACCTTTAGGGAAGAAGAGGCTTCTATACCTAACAGAACCTTTGCTTTTCTGGTGGCGATGATCTTGTGTTCAAGGTATGTGTGTGTATAAATACAAATGTATGAGTGCACTCCCATTTGCATAGCTTACGCCATGTCGATTATAACAATGCATGCATTTTGTTCATAGTTAATTTATAAGATGCATTAGCATCTGCACTCCTTGTCCAAATTAAGAATGTCGATGATAACAATGCATTAATTTGTCTTCATTAATTAAGAAACATCAACATATCCACTGCTTGTCAAGACTAACGATGTTGATTACAAGGACCAATGCATTTTACTTGATTGATCAAGAAACATCAGCAATCCCCCTTTCGTAGAGAGTAATGATGCCGATGACACAATAATGCCTGCATAAGCATGTAAGTTAAAATAGCATCTACGCATCTGATCTTGGATGTACTTATGCATAGCATCACCACATAGAAACCTGTGTGCTTAAATAAGTGCATCTTATTGCAACATACTTTTGCTCAATTTATTTTTTTCAACCCAGATTATTGTCCCATTGATACAGAAAGTCATCACTACAAGTTGCTTTGGAACTGCGATTTATATAGAGGTATCACTGTCGATTCATAGGAAATAATGCATCGCTATGCGCTTTTAGAAGGAATTGAAGTCATACTCAAGAATCAACGTCAGTTAATTTTAAAGAATTGGTTAGTGATCAGGCTTGTGGGAACTGCGTAGAATCCTTTGACGTCCCGACCGCAGCCGCATGTCCCAACCCCTAGTGTGCTATCTTGCCTGTTTCTACATCTCTCTCACTTATGTCCTCAATGGATATCTCTCATCGTTTAGTAAGCCCGATGCCCCTCAACATCAAAAATCGTCGCTTTGTAACATGCATTTACAATTTATTAATTAAATCCATTATCATAATTTGGCATAAAATAGTATGGGACCAATAAACCAGGACGAGAAGGTAGTAGCTACCTAGGGTTCTCAGTAGAATTAAGATTTAAGAGGGCGAGGTTGGTCGGCTGGAACATGGAGTGCAATTATTAATTTCTTAACAAGTGCACAAGATGGACTATTATATATGAGCCTCGCGCTTCCCGGACAATGCCACGTTGCATGGAAATAGTAGACATGTCATTGTCAGCTCACCCAGCTGCCAGCTCTGCTTGATTTTGTCGATCACGAATGTTTCTTCATTACATTTTTTCTTTCAAAAACACAGATGCAGACGCACACATACACATGCATGCAAAAGGAAATGCTCATCCACCACTCGGCATGTTGCACGAGCAAGACGCCGGGATTGAGTTGGACTAATTATGATCGATCAATCCAAACGGCAGTGGTGATACGGTGGTTAATTAACCAATTAAGGTAGGAAGGGCGGTAGGGATGGAGGGAGCTACCTGAATACAAATAATTCATGCATGCCCAATCCATGATGGATATGTACGTGGACACTTAATTGTTGTTCTAGAAATCATACCAAGGTTAGAGAATGATTTGGTGCAATGTCTTGTCAGTTTCAAGTTGTTGTTCCCACCATCCTTCTTCAACATCATGACGCATGTCCTAGTTCACCTATGCGAAGATATTAACGTTCTAGGTCTTGTATTTCTACACAATATGTTCCCCTTTGAGAGGTTCATGGGAGTCTTAAAGAAATATGTTCATAACCTTGCTAGGATAGAAGGAAGCGTCACCAAGGGCCATGAAAATGAGGAGGTCATTGAATTTTCTATTGACTTTATTCCTGACCTTAAGCCGATTAGTGTTCCTGAATCGCGGCATAAGTCAGACTGGGTGGAAATGGCACGCTAGGATCAAAACAAAAAATATGTATGGACGGGCATTCTCTCACTCAAGCACACTGCACAGTTCTACGAAATTCTGCCTTGGTGGCTTCGAATATGGAGGAACACGAGAATATTCTACGGTCCAAATACCCAGAGTAGTGTGACGACTGGATTACACGTGAAAAAACTGGAACGTTCACCAGTTGGTTGCAGACACGTGCCATGCATAACGCTGTTGTTGAAGATGGCATTTACTTCCTGTCCTAGTTACCATCTTCGAATATAATGACTTTCCAAGGGTACGAGATAAATGGGAATACCACTAGTAGAAAACGGTACTTTGGTCATAGCTCAATATAATTCAGGCATGCCCACATAGATTTTCTATAATTATTAATGCATGGCGATCGATACCACACTCGTTCACTTTATTCAATCAATTCTAGAGTTTAATAATAAAGGCACAAAAGATAAAGCTTGCCATGTAAGGCAGGCTAGCTAGCCAATGTATGGAGCAGGAGCAACAACCACATATGTATTAGGCGCCGGGCCGACACCGTTGTAAATGATGACACGTACTTGGTCTTGTGGTGGTGGGGATGGAGCCTCTCCTGGAGGGAGTACTCTGGCAATTCTGACACCAGGCCTCTCCTGATGTATGATCTGAACTGCTCCATTCAGTTCAGTACCAATCAGACCCGGCCATGATTCAGGCACCAGACCAGGCATGACTACCCTTATGACGCAATAACCCGAGCCTTCCTCCCTTTCGAAAATGTTAATTAACGACAAGCATCAATAATGGAGAAATACATAGATAATCAAGAGAAACATGCATGGTGTTTCGGTTTTATAATAATAATAATAATAATAATAATAATAATAATAATAATAATAATAATATGTCATAATAATCTCTGGTATTAACTAATAAAGAGATGGGAAACATGCTCTAAGCCTATAAGATGTCATAATCGAAAGCATTATATGCTAACCAAACAGTAATCAGTCTATTAAAATATTTAATGGAAAATGTATGCGATAATAAAAAATGCATGCCAACCTTTAGGGAAGAAGAGGCTGCTATACCTAACAGAACCTTTGTTTTTCTGGTGGCGATGATCTTGTGTTCGATGTATGTTTGTGTATAAATACAAATGTATGAGTGCACTCCCATTTGCATAGCTTACACCATGTCGATTATAACAATGCATGCATTTTGTTCATAGTTAATTTATAAGATGCATCAGCATATGCACTCCTTGTCCAAATTAAGAATGTCGATGATGACAATGCATTAATTTGTCTTCATTAATTAAGAAACATCAGTATATCCACTGCTTGTCAAGACTAACGATGTTGATTACAAGGACCGATGCATTTTACTTGATTGATTAAGAAACATCAGCAATCCCCTTTTCATAGACAGTAATGATGCCAATGACACAATAATGCATCCATAAGCGTGTAAGTTAAAATAGCATCTACGCATCTGATCTTAGATGTACTTATGCATAGCATCACCACAAAGAAACCTGTGTGTTTAAATAAGTGCATCTTATTGCAACATACGTTTGCTCAATTTATTTTTTTCAACACAGATTATTGTCCCATTGATACAGAAAGTCATCACTACAAGTTGCTTTGGATCTGTGATTTATATAGAGGTATCACTGTAGATTCATAGGAAATAATGCATCGTTGTGCATTTTTAGAAAGAATTGAAGTCATACTCAAGTATCAATGTCAGTTCTTTTTAAAGAATTGGTTAGTGATCAGGCTTGTGGAAACTCCGTAGAATCCTTTGACGTCCCGACCACGGCCGCATGTCCCAACCCCTAGTGTGCTATCTTGCCTGTTTCTACATCTCTCTCACTTATGTCCTCAATGGATATCTCTCATCGCTTAGTAAGCCCGATGCCCCTCAACATCAAAAATCGTCGCTTTGTAACATGCATTTACAATTTATTAATTAAATCCATTATCAAAATTTCACAGAAAATAGTATGGGACCAATAAACCAGGACGAGAAGGTAGTAGCTACCTAGGGTTCTCAGTAGAATTAAGACTTAAGAGGGTGAGGTTGGTCGGCTAGAACATGGAGTGCAATTATTAATTTCTTAACAGGTGCACGAGATGGACTATTATATATGAGCCTCGCGCTTCCCGGACCATGCCACGTTGCATGGAAGTAGTAGAAATGTCATTTTCAGCTCACCCAGCTGCCAGCTCTGCTTGATTTTGTCGATCACGAATGTTTCTTCATTCCATTTTTTCTTTCAAAAACACAGACGTAGACGCAGGCAAACACATGCATGCTAAAGGAAATGTTCATCCACCACTCGGCGTGTTGCACGAGCAAGATGCCGAGATTGAGTTGGACTAATTATGATCGATCAATCCAGATGGCAGTGATGATGCGGTGGTTAATTAACCAATTAAGGAAGGGCGGGCAATAGGGAGGGAGGGAGCTACCCGAATACAAATAATTCATGCATGCCCCATCCATGGTGGATGTGTACGTGGACACTCAATTGTTGATCTCTCTCTCTCCCCCATGTTGTTCCTTCACCGGACGAAGCCTCGCCACCGTACTGGTGATGATGTACATGATATGGTCAAGAATTAGAAGGTAATTTTTGGAAAGGGTCCTCACGGACAATCTGTTCTGAATGACGTTGACGGACGCGCATCCATGTGGAAGAAGAAATCTATATTTTGGGACCTGCCCTATTGGAAAGACCTAGAGGTCTGCTCTGCAATCGACGTGATGCACGTGACAAAGAATCTTTGCATGACCCTTCTTGGCTTCTTCGGTGTGTATGGGAAGACAAAAGATACACCGGAGGTACGGGAGGACCAGCAACGTATGCACAGAAAAAACAGCATACATCAGGGTCATGCCAGCTATGCTCTTACCAAAGAAGAGAAGGAAATCTTTTTTCAATGCCTGCTTAGTCTGAAGGTCCCATCTGGCTTCTCGTCGAATATAATGGGAATAATAAATATGGCAGAGAACAAGTTCCAGAACCTAAAGTCTCATGACTGCCACGTGATTATGATGCAACTGCTTTCGGTTGCATTGAGGGGGCTTCTACTGGAAAACGTTCGATTAGTCATTGTGAAATTATGTGCATTGCTCAATGCAATTTCTCAGAAGGTAATCGATCTAGAAATCATACTAAGGTTAGAGAACGATTTGGTGCAATTTCTTGTTAGTTTCAAGTTGGTGTTCCCATCATCCTTCTTCAACATCATGACGCATGTCCTATTTCACCTATGCGAAGAGATTAACGTTCTGGGTCCTGTATTTCTACACAATATGTTCCCCTTTGAGAGGTGCATGGGAGTCTTAAAGAAATATGTTCATAATCGTGCTAGGCCAGAAGGAAGCATCTCCAAGGCCCATGAAAATGAGGAGGTCATTGAATTTTGTATTGACTTTATTCCAGACCTTAAGCCGATTGGTGTTCCTGAATCATGGCATAAGTCAGACTGGGTGAAAATGGCACGCTAGCATCGAAACAAATAATATGTATGGACGGGCATTCTCTCACTCAAGCACACTGCAAAGTTCTACAAAATTCCTCCTTGATGGCTCCATATATGAAGGAACACAAGAATATTCTACGCTCCAAATACCTAGAGTAGTCTGACGGCTGGATTACACATGAACAAACGGGAACTTTCACCGGTTGGTTGCAGACACGTGCCATGCATGACACCGCTGTTGAAGATGACAGGTACTTGCTGTCCCAGTTACCATCTTCGAATATAATGACTTTCCAAGGATACGAGATAAATGGGAATACTACTAGTAGAAAATAGGGCTTTGGTCACAGCTCAATATACAAATTAGTCCCGGTTGCATTACGAACCGCGACTAATGTGAGTATTAGTCCCGGTTCGAGCGGCTAACGGCATTAGTCCCGGAGCCCTTTAGTCCCAGTTTGAGACACGAACCGGGACTAAAGGGTGCGATGCCCTTTAGTCCCAGTTCGTATCTCAAAACGGGACTAAAGGGATTCGTGTCTCAAACTCTACCGCCCCCCTGTGTATCGCCATTTCAGTTTTGAAAAAAACAAAAGAAAATGATAAAAACTTCAAAAAATAAAATCCTTGAAGATGTAGTTATATTACTACATCTACTAGTTAGGAAAATTTAAAAACTTAAATTTGGACATGTTTTGCAAAAGAGTGTTATGAAAAAATAAACGGCTATAACTTTTGCATACAATGTCGGAAAAAATATATAATATATCAAAATGATCAGCACGAAATCCTGCATTATCACTATCGGTTCTCAAAAAAGAATTGACATTGATACTTGGGTATGAATTCAATTCTTTTTGATAACGTACATCGCTACTTGAGTATGACATGGCGCAAATATTATGAGACATACAAGATAAAGCAAGCCACTCATCGAAAAAGAATAAAATACATAATTCATTATTCCATTGCCCAATAGTACACTCATTGAAATATGTGTAGATTTATCACACTAATACATATATGAGTAAACAATATAATTCCGGCATGCCCACATAGACTTTCTATAATTATTAATGCATGGCGATCGATATCACACTCGCTCACTTTATTCAATCAATTCTAGCCTTTAATAATAAAGGCACACAAGATAAAGCCTGCCATGTAAGGCAGACTAGCTAGCCAATGTATGGAGCAGGAGCAACAACCACATATGTATTAGGCGCCGGGCCGACACCGTTGTAAATGATAACACGTACTTGGTCTTGTGGTGGTGGGGATGGAGCCTCTCATGGAGGGAGTACTCGGGCAATTCTGACATTAGGCCTCTCCTGATGGATGATCTGAATTGCTGCATTCAGTTCAGTACCAATCAGTCCCGGCCACGATTCAGGCACCGGACCAGGCATGACTACCCTTGTCACGCAATAACCCGAGCCTTCCTCCCTTTCGAAACTGATAATTAACGACAAGCATCAATAATGGAGAAATACATTGATAATCAAGAGAAATATGCATGGTGTTTCATTTTTATAATAATAATAATAATAATAATAATAATATGTCATAATAATCTCTGGTATTAGCTGATAAAGAGATGGGAAACATGCTCTAAGCCTATAAGATGTCATAATCTAAAGCATTATCTGCTAACCAAACAATAATCAGTCTACTGAAATATTTAATGGAAAATGTATGTGATAATAAAAAATGCATGCCAACCTTTAGGGAAGAAGAGGCTGCTATACCTAACAGAACCTTTGCTTTTCTGGTGGCGATGATCTTGTGTTCAAGGTATGTGTGTGTATAAATACAAATGTATGAGTGCACTCCCATTTGCATAGCTTACGCCATGTCGATTATAACAATGCATGCATTTTGTTCATAGTTAATTTATAAGATGCATCAGCATATGCACTCCTTGTCCGAATTAAGGATGTCGATGATAACAATGCATTAATTTGTCTTCATTAATTAAGAAACATCAGCATATCCACTGCTTGTCAAGACTAACGATGTTGATTACAAGGACCGATGCATTTTACTTGATTGATTAAGAAACATCAGCATATCCCCCTTTCGTAGAGAGTAACGATGCCGATGACACAATAATGCATGCATAAGCGTGTAAGTTAAAATAGCATCTACGCATCTGATCTTAGATGTACGTATGCATAGCATCACCACATAGAAACCTGTGTGTTTAAATAAGTGCATCTTATTGCAACATACTTTTGCTCAAATTATTTTTTTCAACACAGATTATTGTCCCATTGATACAGAAAGTCATCACTACAAGTTGCTTTGGATTTGCGATTTATATAGAGGTATGACTGTCGATTCATAGGAAATAATGTATCGTTGTGCATTTTTAGAAAGAATTGAAGTCATACTCAAGTATCAACGTCGGTTCTTTTTAAAGAATTGGTTAGTGATCAGGCTTGTGGAAACTCCGTAGAATTCTTTGACGTCCCGACTGATGAAGTCATGTACCTAGGGTAGGGTCATGAACCTGACCAAGGTACCCTCCCCAAGGACATCTCTTAGAAGAAGCCATCTTCCAGTCGACCAAGAGGGACTCCACTCGACGGACTAAAAGACACTCGACGAACCTGAAGACACTCGACCATGAAAACTCACTCGACCATCAAGAGTTCAGGGTCTATTCTGTATCCAAACGGTCTGTAATTAAGTAGTATTAATGGTCATGATGGCACTTTATGTAGGGCGTTACCAGTAACGCCAGACCTTAATGTACTTTAACCCTCTGCTACGTGGGCTGGCTAGGGTCTTGGCGTCCTCTATATAAGCCACCCCCTCCACTGGTAGAAGGGTTCGCACCCCTGTAACTCTCACACACATAATCCAGTCGACCGCCTCCGGGCTCCGAGACGTAGGGCTGTTACTTCCTCCGAGAAGGGCCTGAACTCGTAAAACACCCGTGTGTACAACTACTCCATAGCTAGGATCTTGCCTCTCCATACCTACCCCCATTCTACTGTCAGACTTAGAACCACGACAGTTGGCGCCCACCGTGGGGCAGGTGTCTTAGCGACTTGTTGGAGAAGTTGCAATCTTTTCGATTCCCATCATCATGGTTTCCGGTGGAGTTTTGATTGAGGGCCGCGAGATCCGTCTCGGCGCGCTCAAATTCGTCGCCGACGACTCTACCTGGCTGCAGGAGGCTCCACTCGACGTGGATGCGCTCCCGGCCCGCGGAGCTACGCATTTTCGAGCATGCGTCCACGGCGTCCTTCTGCGGCAACCGTCGACTCAATATCGGCCAGTTTTCGTGTCATCCTCCCTCCCAGCTTCCCGCCGGCGTAAGCGCTCCGGTCGGTCGAGGCTCCAGCGGTGGGTGAGGCACGCATTGGCTCGCCAGTCGACCGCTGCCCAAGACACGGCAATCGAGCCCGACGAATCTCTCTACGGCCTATTCGACCTGTCGACTGGCTCCGCAGAGACTGCATCCAATTGCGACAGCAGTGATCCGGTGGCGGAGGTCCTGATGGTCAATGGGCCGCATGTTCCTCCCGGCTTTCCTGGCGCCGAGGGAGGCAACGGCGGGGGCGACCCATCGCACGACCATGAGGAGTACCACCCCAAGCCCCTCGACTCGCAGCAGAGGGAAGAGCTTCGCCGCTGGAACATGGATGCGCTCCATACTCCAATCGTGGGAGAAACCCCTGAGGCTCGTGCCTTAGAGGACGCACGCTTGGCCAACCTGGCTGAGCGCACTCGACTGGAGAACCTTCAGCGGGCACTCGACAAGCGCGCGCGGCAACGGATTCCAGACTCCAGTCGACGCCAACTCTTCAAACCCCCGACTCAGGTATACCGCACTCCAATCCAGAATTTGGTAGTTGCAACACACATAGCAGAGTCAATCCAGCCTTCCCAGTCAGAGGCTGGCAGAGGCTTGATGCAGATCAGGGATTTGCTCCGAGCAGCTGGAGATCAGAATTCGGCTGTGTCGCAGTCGCGGAACAGGATTCATAGCAGGTCTGTGGTGACGAATACTATCCAGTCAGCTCATAGCCCCAGATCACCCCTGAGGCGTGAAGGACATGGTGACCGACACGATCAGTACAGGAACTATGAGCAGGATGATCACCGAGTCGATCGCCACGATCGGCGTCGAGTGCCCACTCCTCCCCGGAGGGCTGGATCATATATGCCTCGGCAGCAGGATGACCGACGCCAGTACAGTGGCAGGCGAAGAATTCCAGTCGACCCCAGAGAACCAGGCTTTGATGCGAGATCCATCATCGTTCAAGGTCTGGTCAACTGGAATAGAGCCCACGGAGAGGGTAATGACAGAGATGTACCCACCAGCAGCCGAGTGCATGTCTCCGGGCCAGAGTGTTTCAGCAGAGCCATCAGAGCCGCGATGATTCCTCCCAACTTCAGGTTGGCGACTAGAGTCAGCAAGTTCAACGGTGAGTCCAAGCCCGATACTTGGCTTGAGGACTACCGAGTAGCTGTTCAGACCGGCGGTGGAAATGACAAGGTGGCCATGAAGCATCTGCCTCTCATGTTGGAAGGGTCAGCCAGGGCATGGCTGAATCAGTTGACACCCAGCAGCATCTACACGTGGGAGGATCTCTCCCAAGTGTTTGTCAGGACGTTCAAAGGAACGTGCAAGCGGCCAGCGGGACTAACAGTGCTGCAATCTTGTGTACAAAAGTCGAATGAAACTCTGAGGGATTACATCCAGAGATGGATCACGCTGCATCACACAGTGGAGAACGTATCTGATCACGAGGCAGTTTGCGCCTTCAAGGAGGGCGTAAAGTACAGGGAGCTAAGTCTGAAATTCGGTCGAACCGGAGACATGTCTCTGAGTCGAATGATGGAAATTGCCACCAAGTATGCCAATGGTGAGGAAGAGCATCGGCTCCGGAGCGGCAAGCACAAGTCAGTCGCCCAGGACACCGGAGGCGGAAATTCCAGTCGGAAGCAAAAGCGTAAAGCCGAGCCCGCCGCTCCTGGAGAAGCCTTGTCCCTGAACCAAGGAAAGTTCAAAGGGAAACCCAAGGGGCCTTGGAACCCCAAGAAAGTAAAAGATAAAGAAGGAAATGATGTGTTGGATTTACCATGTCACATCCACACCAAGAAAGACGAAGAGGGTAATTTCATCTACCCAAAGCATACCACTCGACAGTGTCGGCTCCTGATACAGCAGTTCCAAGGAAAGCAGTCCAAGGACAAAGAAAAAGAGTCGGATAAGGTTGAGGGCAAGGAGGATAGTGACGGGGAATATCCGCAGGTCAATTCCACCTTGATGATTTTTTCCGATGTTGAGAGCAAAAACCGACTGAAAGTTATAAACTGAGAGGTAAATATGGCTGCTCCGTCAACACCCAATTACCTGAAGTGGTCTCAGACTTCCATTACATTCGACCAATCTGACCACCCCACGCACATTGCCACCCCTGGGAGGCAAGCGCTGGTGGTCGATCCCGTCATCGAAGGCACTCGACTGACCAAAGTGTTGATGGACGGCGGCAGCAGTTTGAGTATACTATATGCTGAGACACTGAAAGGGATGGGCATTCCGATGTCCAGGCTGAGCACAAGCAACATGAGTTTTTATGGAGTCATCCCTGGCAAGAAGGCCGCATCACTCGGCCAGATTTCTCTTGACGTAGTTTTTCGTGATTCAAAGAATTTCCACAAAGAGAAGCTGACATTTGAGGTTGTGGATTTCCAGAGTGCCTATCGTGCAATTTTGGGCAGGCCAGCTTATGCACGTTTTATGGCTCGACCATGTTACGTGTACCTCAAACTAAAGATGCCAGGCCCTAAAGGCGTGATCACTGTCACTGGTAACCGCAAGAAAGCAGAAGAGTGCTTCCAGAAGGGCTCGAAGATCGCCGATGCTCAGATGGTGGCAGAAGAGTGGCAGGAACACCAAAGGAACGCAGACCCGAGTGATTTGTTGCGAGCCAAGAAGCCTGCTACGGAATCAGCGTTTCAGTCGTCCGGTGAGACAAAACCCATTCACATCCACCCGACCGACCCAAACGCTGCTCCGACTCATATCTCCACAACACTCGACCCAAATAGGAAGAAGCGCTCATCCAGTTCCTCCGTGAGAACTGGGACATCTTTGCATGGAAACCTTCTGACATGCCGGGTGTACCCAGGGGACTGGCTGAGCATCGTCTACGAGTCGATTCAAAGGCAAAACCTGTGAAGGAACATCTGCGACGGTCCGCCATCCAGAAAAGGAAGGCCATTGGCAAAGAAATGGCTAGGCTCCTAGCAGCAGAGTTTATCCGAGAGATTTACCACTTCGAGTGGCTCGCCAATGTCGTCATGGTCCCCAAAAGGGACAATTCTCTTCGCATGTGCATCGATTTCAAGCATATCAATCGGGCCTGCCCGAAAGATCATTTTCCTCTTCCCCGCATCGACCAAATAGTCGACTCAACTGTGGGATGTGAGCGACTTTCTTTCTTGGACACTTATTCCGGGTACCATCAGATCCGTCTGTTTGGACCCGATGAGATCAAAACGGCTTTCATCACCCCATTCGGGTGCTTCTGTTATGTCACCATGCCATTCAGCCTCAAGAATGACGGAGCCACATTCATGAGGATGATTCAGAAATGTTTGCTCACTCAAATCAGTCGGAATGTGGAAGCATACATGGATGACATTGTGGTCAAGTCACGGAAAGGTTCCGACCTGCTGACTAACCTCGCTGAAACATTTGCCAACCTCAGGAGGTATGATATCAAGCTTAATCCATCAAAGTGCACATTCGGAGTTCCTGGCGGAAAGTTACTCGGTTTTCTTGTTTCCGAACAAGGAATCGACGCCAACCCAGAAAAAGTTGGCACTATACTCGGAGTGAAACGCCCCGTGCGTGTGCACGATGTCCAGAAACTTACTAGATGCTTGGCGGCGTTAAGTCGATTCATCTCTTGCCTCAGTGAAAAGGCATTGCCTCTTTACCGACTGATGAAGAAGTTAGACAAGTTCGAGTGGACTCCAGAAGCTGATGCAGCGTTTGCAGAGTTAAAAACCTTGCTTTCCACCCAGCCGGTGCTTGCTGCCCCAATCAGCAAAGAGCCTTTGCTGCTTTACATTGCAGCCACATGACAAGTCGTCAGTATTGTATTTACGGTCAAGCGGGAAGAGGAAGGGAAAGCCTTCAAAGTTCAGCGCCCAGTGAATTACATTCCGAAGTCCTGACCCCATCCAAGCAACGATACCCTCATTATCAGAAGCTTGTATATGGGATTTATATGACCATGAAGAAAGTTGCTCACTACTTCTCTGACCATATTGTCACAGTCATCACCGACGCCCCCTTATCAGAGATTCTGCACAACAGAGACGCAACCGGTCGAGTGGCAAAATGGGCGATTGAACTTCTTCCCCTAGATATCAGATTTGAGGCAAAGAAAGCTATCAAGTCCCAAGCAATAGCAGATTTCCTCGCCGAGTGGACTGAACAGCAGTTACCAACCCAAGTTCACTCGGAGCACTGGACTATGTTCCGATGGCTCCAAAATGCTGAATGGTTCCGGTGCTGGAGTGGTCTTGGTTTCCCCCCAAGGAGATAAGCTCAGATATGTACTCCAGATTCACTTTGATTCCTCCAACAATGAAGCAGAATACGAAGCACTCTTGTACGGGTTGCGTATGGCCATTTCACTCGGCGTCCGTCGCCTCATGGTTTACGGCGACTCGGACTTAGTGGTCAACCAACTGATGAAGGAGTGGGACATCAGAAGCCCAGCCATGACTGGATACTGCAATGCAGTCAGAAAGCTGGAGAAGAAATTTGAGGGATTAGAGCTTCATCATGTTCCCCGACTGAAAAATCAAGCAGCCAATGACTTGGCCAAGATAGGTTCCAAGAGGGAAGCCATTCTGAGTGGCGTGTTTTTGGAGCATGTTCACACGCCGTCGGTTCAAGAAGATCCTTTCACTGAGGAAGCCCCGCAGCCAAAAAGTGCCACAGATCCAACTGAAGTCGAGGTCCCAGCTGTGGTCGACTTGATCATGGAAGTTCTGGTCATCACTCCCGACTGGACAGTGCCCTATATCGCCTATATTCTAAGGAAAGAGATCCCCGAGAATGAAGAAGAGGCTCGGGAGATCGTCCGCCGATCCAAAGCCTTCACCATCATGAGGGGACAGTTATACAGAGAAAGTGCGACTGGAGTCAGCCAGAAATGCATAACACCAGAGGAAGGTCGAATGATTCTCAATGACATCCACTCGGGGACCTGTGGCCATCATGCGTCCTCTCGGACCATCATGGCTAAAGCATAATGAGCCGGTTTTTACTGGCCCAGAGCAAATGAGATGGCGAAAGAGATAGTCGACAAGTGTGAAGGATGTCAATTTTACTCCAATATGTCACACAAACCCACCTCGGCCTTGAAGACCATTCCACTCGTCTGGCCTTTTGCTGTATGGGGGTTGGATATGGTTTGACCTCTGAGGACAGGTAGAAACGGCTACACCCATGTGTTGGTAGCAGTCGACAAGTTCACTAAGTGGATCGAGGCTAAACCCATCAAGAATCTGGATGCCGGCACCGCCGTCAGCTTCATCAGGGAGTTGGTATTCAGATATGGAGTTCCCCACAGTATCATCATGGATAATGGGTCAAACTCGACTCCGAAGAGTTCAGAGCCTTCTGCGCATCTCAAGGTACACGAGTCGACTATGCTTCAGTCGCCCACCCTCAGTCGAATGGGCAAGCAGAACGAGCAAATGGCTTAATTCTCAAAGGGTTGAAACCCCGACTGATGCGCGACCTCAAACGCGCAGCTGGTGCATGGGTCGACGAACTTCCATCGGTGCTTTGGGGATTAAGGACCACGCCAAATCTGTCGACTGGGAGGACTCCGTTCTTCTTGGTCTACGGAGCTGAAGCAGTCTTGCCAAGTGACCTGCTTCACAACGCACCCGAGTCGAACTCTACACCGAAGCTGAAGCAGAGCAAGCCTGACAGGACGCAGTCGACCTTCTAGAAGAAGAAAGAGAGATGGCCTTGATCCGATCGACCATTTACCAGCAGGACTTGTGTCGCTTCCATGCCAGAAATATGAAGAGTCGAGCTTTCCAGGAGGGAGATTTAGTTCTCCGAGTGGATCAACAGAAACCACACAAGCTTGCTCCTACTTGGGAAGGTCCCTTCATCGTCACCAAGGTTCTCCATAATAGGGCAGACCGCCTTTACAATGTCGAGCACCAGATTGACGAGCCCAGAGCATGGAACGTGGACTTACTCCGCCCTTTTTATACTTAAGTTCTTCATTCGGATGAGTTGTAATAAAAAGTACTCCTGTAGTATATTCATCAAAGACAAGAGTTTCATAATTTTCTTAGTAATTGTCATTGCTTTTGCTCTCATAAATCTGTCCCCCAGTGGGTAGCTTAGCTGCGAACCCGGTTCGCCTAAGCTTGTAAAAAAATCCTACCGAGTGGTAAGCCAGCCTTCCACTCGGAGGCTTAGCTGCGAATCCGTTTCGCCTAAGTAAACAAAATCCTACCGAGTGGTAAGCCAGCCTTCCACTCAGGGGCTTAGCTGCAGCCCAGTGCTCGCCTAAGTTTTTTAAAATCCTACAGAGTGGTAAGCCAGCCTTCCACTCGGAGGCTTAGCTGCGAATCCGTTTCGCCTAAGTAAACAAAATCCAACCGAGTGGTAAGCCAGCCTTCCACTCGGAGGCTTAGCTGCAGCCCAGTGCTCGCCTAAGATATTGAAAATCCAACCGAGTGATAAGCCAGTCTTCCACTCGGAGGCTTAGCTGCAACCTTGTGTTCGCCTAAGAATAAAACACATCGTACACTTCGCAAGGAGGACGAGGCGCAGGTCGACCCCTGCTTCCTCCTTCTGAGCTACATCACAAACACAACGTGCGTCTCGCATGGAGGACGAAGCGCAGGTCGACTGCTACCTTCTCCCCCAAAGCCGTGCCACGAAAATCCTACCGAGTGGAGAGCAAACCTCACACTTGGGGGCTTAGCTGCAGCCCAGTGCTCGCCTAAGTTTCTAAAATCCTACCGAGTGGAGAGCAAACCTCCCACTCGGGGGCTTAGCTGCAGCCTAGTGCTCGCCTAAGTTTCTAAAATCCTACCGAGTGGAGAGCAAACCTCCCACTCGGGGGCTTAGCTGCAGCCCAGTGCTCGCCTAAGTTTCTAAAATCCTACCGAGTGGAGAGCAAACCTCCCACTCGGGGGCTTAGCTGCAGCCCAGTGCTTGCCTAAGTTTCTAAAAACGTACCGAGTGGAGAGCAAACCTCCCACTCGGAGGCTTAGCTGCAGCCCAGTGCTCGCCTAAGTTTCTAAAAACGTACCGAGTGGAGAGCAAACCTCCCACTCGGAGGCTTAGCTGCAGCCCAGTGCTCGCCTAAGTTTCTAAAATCCTACCGAGTGGAGAGAAAACCTCCCACTCGGAGGCTTAGCTGCAGCCCAGTGCTCGCCTAAGCTTCTAAAATCCTTCCGAGTGAAGAATAAGTTTCTCACTCGGAGGCCTGTTCGCAACCCAACACTCGCCCAGACATGACGAGCACAGGTCGACGACAATTTGTGCTTCACTCCTACCTGCAAAAGAGCATTACAGATGCTAGTATATACTCCAACCCAAAGAAGATGGTTGTCCAAAAGATGCAAACGTATTTCAATGGCAAATCAAGTTAGGATAACGTCCTACGGACCCAGAAGTGCTCAGGCATCAAGCCTGTTAAAGTATGGCGGTTACAAAGATCACTCGGCATTCCGAGGCAAATTCAAATCATCAAGCATAATAGTTTTTTACCCCTCCTGCGGAGGGCTGGAAGGCGCAACGAACTCGTCCAAATCGATCCCATCTGTGATCCGAGTGGCAGCCGCGATGAAGGTCTCCATGAAAGAACGGAAGTCATGCTTCCTAGTATTGGCCACCTTGAGAGACACCAGCTTGTCTTCTCTCGCTTCTTTGCAGTGGACGCGGACCAAGGACAGAGCGACGTCAGCACCACACCGGGCAGAAGACTTCTTCCATTCTTGCACTCGACTCGGAATTTCGTTCAGTCGAGTCATCGGCGACTCAAGGTCATTCTGAAGCGTTTCTTCTGGCCAGAGCGATGTGTCGATGCGCGATGTGGAGGCCTTCAGTCTTGCAAGGTAATCGACCACTGCAGCAACGCGGGACTCGAGGCGGAGCACGTTCATAGCAGTTTCATCCTTCACCGGAGAATTGATGGGATCCAAGCCAGTCTCCACTCGACTAGTCTCCTCTTCAAAGTTTTGGCAGAATTCTGTGGACACGATTCAAGGATAAGCTAATGCCGTTACAGCAAGTCAGTAACTACCAATCGAAGATAAGAGGTTACCTTCGAGCATGAGGAACAACTTCTTGGCGAGTCCTCCCAGATAAACCTCCAAGTCATTCTTCTTCCCTGCCAGTTCGCCAGCTTTGTCGTCCAGGACCATATTGGCATTCTTCAGTCGGGTGACTTCTTGGTTGGCCACGTCGAGAGCGGCTTTCAGATTAGTGGTTTCTTCTTCAAGTTTGTTGACAGAAGCCAAGTTCTCTTCTGCAAGTCTTGTCTTGTCTGCGGCCGTTTTCTGCGCCTCGGCGAGGTCAAGGTCCTTCTTCTTTAGAGCATCCCTCAGTTTTTCTGCGAAAATCACAATAAGATCAGACTCGGAGACAGGCAAGAAGCAAGGACAATCGTCAAGATTGTCACTAAACATACCTTTTGCCACCTCCTTCGACTTCGTAAAGTTCTCTTGGACAAGCTTCTGGTCAAGCTCAAGCTGGATATACTTGTTCTCAAATTCGGTATAACGAAAAACAAGGTCACAAGATTTCTGTGAAAGTTCTGTCGAGAAATATCAACGACAGATCACTTCCGAGTGACTAAAGGAAAAATCATAGTATTTCTAAGACTACAGCTGAATCTAAACATTCAACTGTAGTCTCGGGGACTACACCCAGTGGGTGCACTCAGCGTGCCCCCACTAGTTCTATCAGCTAGACTCAGAGTTGATCAGTCGACCGGAAGCAGTTAACTATGAAAAAAAAATCAGACCATAGCCGATTGCCAGCAATCGACCACGGTCTCGGGGACTACACCCAGTGGGTGCACTCAGCGTGCCCCCACCAGTTTCATTGTTCCACTCGACCATGCCCGAGTGAAACAAGTCAAGTGAGAAATCTCAAGACACAAGAACTACAGTCGACTGCCAGCAGTCCACCATAGAATTAATGCACCCAGTGGGTGCATGACAAACATCAAGATTTCCAGTCGATATTTAACTAACCTGGACATTACTCTGGAGAGCTAAACTCGCGTCATAAGCTGCTTGGCTGGCGGTTCGGATCGCCTTCACCCGCTCCATCATAATCCCGGCCTGGCGTATGGCTTCCTTGGCAGCGCTTGCTTGGTCCTCCGGGACATGGTACGTGGAGAAGAGAGAAGGCCGGTCAGCACTCGACGACGAAGGGCGGGCAACTGTCAACGGCTCCGCAAAGGACACGGTAGTCCGAGCGACGTTGCTCCCTTCTGGAATCTGTGGTCCAGGTGCTGACACAACCTGAGCAGCCTTGCCAGTAGTCGCCTTCCTGCTCCTCCTCTGCCTCAGTGGCGCTTCATCGTCATCGTGAGGGAGATTGATGACAACGCTAGGTGGAGCTGCAGAAGAAGTTCAAAATCAAAAATAAAGATTCAATCGACCAAAAGCAAAACCTCGCAGATCGTACCAGGATGAGAAGTAGCAGCATCTTCCATTTCTTGATCCTCATGCCTAGTAGAAGTCTCGGAAGTAGCAGCACTGCGGTTTCAAATATCAACCGGTCAGCGGTTGAAGTCGACCAAGAATGAAAAACATGAGTTATGCCGTTACCCAGAAACAGTCGGAATCTCCATCCTCATCTTTGGTAGGGCCTTTGCCGGTTTTGTCGGGGCTGCTTGCGGTTGCTTCGACGCCTTTTCAGTCGGCGCCGGTGAAGTTGTCCGAGGACGTGTCGTCGATTGCCCAGCAGGCGCGACTCCCTTGCCACGATCAGCCGCAGGGTCGTGGGCGAGCTTGGACCTCCTTTCGGAACAAGGAGGCGCAACTTCCTCCTCCTCTTCCTCCTCCTCTTCCTCCTCGTCAGAGCCTGCGTCTTCCTCACCCTCATCGGCATCCGACTCCCACTCCTCTTGACTTTCACCTCCGCTTCCTTCCTCCTCTTCGGCCTATGCTTGCGCCCCATTGGGCGTCGAGTACAACTCAGTGGTTTCCTGAAAAACAACAAGCAAGACAAAAGTCAATCGACTGAACTATGATGAAACAGAACGGACGGAACAATTGGAGAAAAATGGTCGTACCTTGTCCGGATCATAGGATTGGTCGAGTGGCGGGATCCTCCTGGCTCCATGAGGGTTGTCCTTGTTCCCCGTGATGGCAGTCATCCACCTCTCCAGTGTGGCATCATCGACCTCCTCTGGGTGGACCCGACTGGTGTCTTCAGTACCAGAATACAACCACATCGGGTGGCCCCGGTACTGGAGCGGTTGGATGCACCGCCGAAGGAAAACCTCCAGAAGGTCCATGCCAGTCACGCCGTCACGGATCAACTGGACTACACGCTCCATCAACATTTTTACCTGAGCCTTCTCCTCTGGAACTACTTTCAGAGAGGATGGCTTGTTCACTCGACTCATAGAGAAGGGAGGGAGCCCAGTCGACTGCCCTAGCGTCGACTGGTCTTGGCAGTAGAACCAGGTCGACTGCCACCCTCTGACTGACTCGGGAAGTGTCATAGCAGGGAAAGCGCTCTTACTCCTCATCTAGACCCCGAGACCCCCACACATCTGGATTACCTGAGTTCTCTCGTCATTGGGGCTGGCCATTTTCACCGTCTGAGAACGACAAGTGAATATGTGTTTGAAGAGACCCCAATGCGGCCAACAACCCAAGAAGTTCTCAGACAAAGATACAAAGGCGGAGAGATAGGCAATAGAATTGGGGGTAAAGTGATGAAGCTGAGCTCCAAAGAAATTCAGAAACCCTCGAAAGAAAAGATGCGGTGGCAGAGAGAACCCTCGATCTACATGAGTCGCCAAGAGGACACACTCACCCTCCTGAGGCTGTGGCTGCCACTCCATCCCCGGGAGCCTCGCCGCCCCATGCGCAATCAGGCCTTCATCGACCAGGTCGTCGAGATCCTTTTGGGTGATGGTCGAGCGGATCCAATCACCCTGGATCCAACCTTGCGGCAAACGGGACCGCGACGAGGATCCCCCTCGACTGGTCGCTCTCTCCTTCACTTTCGCTGTCGTCGTCGCCTTCTTTAACCTCTCCAAAGCCGCCGTCTTCTCCTTCACCATTGTCGCCAACGGGGCCAGAACGAAGCAGCAGTGTCGGACAGTTGGTGGGCGCAGCAGATGAATCTGGAGGCGAGGGAGGACAAAATGAGGAGGCACTGTTCAAAAACCTCCACCGGTTTCCTTATATGGAGTCACTTCCGAGTGGCTGACGAGTAGGCCCAGGCGATCATGTCAAATCCCAAAACAGTCGCACAAGCGATAAGTGGCAAAAAAGATGGCGTGAGAATTGAGGCGTCCCTGCCTTATCCCATCCGAGTACCGCGGTCTTCTCCGCTTCGCGCGCTCCCCAAAATTCGGATCCCACTAAATCCGCTAACCACAGGGCAACTTGTCAGACGGGAGATCTCCTGTGATCCGTCGCTCTGAAATCCCCAAGTTCATAAAGTTCACTCGACAGATATAAAGAATGGATCAAGGCGACTGAACGAAAGTTGACACCCTCACTTGAAAGTCATTGATCCAGAGCAAAGCACCTTTACAGCACCAAAAAGCAGGTCAGAAAGATTGCCAACTCCTTCCTCACTCAAACCTCGATCCATTCAGGGGCTACTGATGAAGTCATGTACCTAGGGTAGGGTCATGAACCTGACCAAGGTACCCTCCCCAAGGACATCTCTTAGAAGAAGCTGTCTTCCAGTCGACCAAGAGGGACTCCACTCGACGGACTAGAAGACACTTGACGAACCTGAAGACACTCGACCATGAAGACTCACTCGACCATCAGGAGTTCAAGATCTATTCTGTATCCAAACGGTCTGTAATTAAGTAGTCTTAATGGTCATGATGTCACTTTATGTAGGGCGTTACCAGTAACGCCAGACCTTAATGTACTTTAACCCTTTGCTACGTGGGCAGGCTGGGGTCTTGGCGTCCTCTATATAAGCCACCCCCCTCCACTGGTAGAAGGGTTCGCACCCCTATAACTCTCACACACATAATCCAGTCGATCGCCTCCGGGCTCCGAGACGTAGGGCTATTACTTCCTCTGAGAAGGGCCTGAACTCGTAAAACACCTGTGTGTACAACTACTCCATAGCTAGGATCTTGCCTCTCCATACCTACCCCCATTCTACTGTCAGACTTAGAACCACGACACCGACCGCAGCCACATGTCCCAACCCCTAGTGTGCTATCTTGTCTGTTTCTACATCTCTCTCACTTATGTCCTCAATGGATATCTCTCATCGCTTAGTCTGCCCGATGCCCCTCAACATCAAAAATCGTCATTTTGTAACATACATTTACAATTTTTTAATTAAATCCATTATCAGAATTTGGCATAAAATAGTATAGGACCAATAAACCAGGACGAGAAGGTAGTAGCTACCTAGGGTTCTCAGTAGAATTAAGACTTAAGAGGGCGAGGTTGGTCGGCTGGAACATGGAGTGCAATTATTAATTTCTTAACAAGTGCACGAGATGGACTATTATATATGAGCCTCGCGCTTCCCGGACAATGCCATGTTGCATGGAAATAGTAGACATGTCATTTTCAGCTCATCCAGTTGCCAGGTCTGCTTGATTTTGTCGATCACAAATGGTTCTTCATTCCAGTTTTTTCTTTCAAAAACACAGACGCAGATGCAGACATACATGCATGCAAAAGGAAATGCTCATCCACCACTCGGCGTGTTGCATGAGCAAGACGCCGAGATTGAGTTGGACTAATTAGGATCGATCAATCCAAACGGCAGTGGTGATGCGGTGGTGAATTAACCAATTCAGGGTGGGAGGGAGGGCGGTAGGGAGGGAGGGAGCTACCTGAATACAAATAATTCATGCATGCCCCATCCATGATGGATGTGTACGTGGACACTTAATTGTTGATCTAGAAATCATACCAAGGTTAGAGAATGATTTGGTGCAATGTCATGTCAGTTTCAAGTTGTTGTTCCCACCATCCTTCTTCAACATCATGACGCATGTCCTAGTTCACCTATGCGAAGAGATTAACGTTCTGTGTCCTGTATTTCTACACAATATGTTCCGCTTTGAGAGGTTCATGGGAGTCTTAAAGAAATATGTTCATAACCGTGCTAGGCCCGAAGGAAGCATCTCCAAGGGCCATGAAAATGAGGAGGTCATTGAACTTTGTATTGACTTTATTCCTGACCTTTAGCCGATTGGTGTTCCTGAATCGCAGCATAAGTCAGACTGGGTGGAAATGGCACGCTAGGATCGAAACAAATAATATGTATGGACGGGCATTCTCTCACTCAAGCACACTGCAAAGTTCTACAAAATTCTGCCTTGGTGGCTCCGAATATGGAGGAACACAAGAATATTCTACGCTCCAAATACCCAGAGTAGTGTGACGACTGGATTACAACTGAACAAACGGGAACTTTCACCGGTTGGTTGCAGACACGTGCCATGCATGACACCGCTGTTGAAGATGACATGTACTTGCTGTCCCAGTTACCATCTTCGAATATAATGACTTTCCAAGCGTACGAGAGAAATGGGAATACCACTAGTAGAAAACAGGGCTTTGGTCACAGCTCAATATACACATTAGTCCCGGTTGCATTACGAACCAGGAATAATGTGAGCATTAGTCCCGGTTCGAGCGGCTGACGTCATTAGTCCCGGTTGAAATGAGCCCTTTAGTCCTGGTTTGAGACACGAACTGGAACTAAAGAGTGTGATGCCCTTTAGTCCCGGTTCGTATCTCAAGCCGGAACTAAAGATTAGACCTTTAGTGCCGGTTTGAGACACTAACC
>NC_041391.1:721173983-721177639 GCF_002162155.2 Triticum dicoccoides | reverse complement strand
GTGTATCACCATTTCAGTTTTGAAAAAAATAAAAGAAAATGATAAAAACTTCAAAAAATAAAATCCTTCAAGATGTAGTTATATTACTACATCTACTAGTTAGTAAAATTTAAAAACTTAAATTTTGATATGTTTTGCAAAAACGTGTTATGAAAAAGTAAAATGGCTATAAATTTTGCATACGATCTCGGAAAAAACATATAATATATCAAAATGTTCAGCACGAAATCCTGCATTATCACTATCGGTTCTCGAAAAAGAACTGACATTGATACTTGGGTATGAATTCAATTCTTTCTGACGACGTACATTGATACTTGAGTATGACATGGCGCAAATCTTATGAGACATACAAGATAAAGCAAGCCACTCATAGAAAAAGAATAAAATACATAATTCATTATTCCATTGCCAAATAGTACACTCATTGAAATATTTGTAGATTTATCACACTAATACATATATGATTAAACAATATAATTTAGGCATGCCCACATAGACTTTCTATAATTACTAATGCATGGCGATCGATATCACACTCGCTCACTTTATTCAATCGATTCTAGCCTTTAATAATAAAGGCACAAAAGATAAAGCCTGCCATGTAAGGCAGGCTAGCTAGCCAATGTATGGAGCAGAAGCAACAACCACATAGGTATTAGGCCGGGCCGACACCGTTGTAAATGATGACGCGTACTTGGTCTTGTGGTGGTGGGGATGGAGCCTCTCCTGGAGGGAGTACTCGGGCAATTCTGACATCAGGCCTCTCCTGATGGATGATCTGAACTGCTGCATTCAGTTCAGTACCAATCAGACCTGGCCATGATTCAGGCACCGGACCAGGCATGACTACCCTTATAATGCAATAACCCGAGCCTTCCTCCCTTTCGAAACTGTTAATTAACGACAAGCATCAACAATGGAGAAATACATAGATAATCAAGAGAAACATGCATGCTATTTCATTTTTATAATAATAATAATAATAATAATAATAATAATAATAATAATAATAATAACAATAATAATAATAATATGTCATAATAATCTCTGGTATTAACTGATAAAGAGATGGAAAACATGCCAGTATGTGTTTGTATAATCTAAGCCTATAAGATGTCATAATCTAAAGCATTATCTGCTAACCAAACAGTAATCAGTCTACTGAAATATTTAATGGAAAATGTATGCAATAATAAAAAATGCGTGCCAAAGTTTAGGGAAGAAGAGGCTGCTATACCTAACAGAACCTTTGCTTTTCTGGTGGCGATGATCTTGTGTTCAAGGTATGTGTGTGTATAAATACAAATGTATGAGTGCACTCCCATTTGCATAGCTTACGCTATGTCGATTATAACAATGCATGCATTTTGTTCATTGTTAATTTATAAGATGCATCAGCATATGCACTCCTTGTGAGAATTAAGGATGTCGATGATAACAATGCATTAATTTGTCTTCATTAATTAAGAAACATCAGCATATCCACTGCTTGTCAAGACTAACGATGTTGATTACAAGGACCGATGCATTTTACTTGATTGATTAAGAATCATCAGCATATCCCCCTTTCGTAGAGAGTAACAATGACGATGACACGATAATGCATGCATAAGCGTGTAAGTTAAAATAGCATCTACGCATCTGATCTTAGATGTACGTATGCATAGCATCACCACATAGAAACATGTGTGTTTAGATAAGTGCATCTTATCGCAACATACTTTTGCTCAAATTATTTTTTTCAACACAGATCATTGTCCCATTGATACAAAAAGTCATCACTACAAGTTCCTTTGGATTTGCGATTTATATAAAGGTATGACTGTCGATTCATAGGAAATAATGCATCATTGTGCATTTTTAGAAAGAATTGAAGTCATACTCAAGTATCAACGTCAGTTCTTTTTAAAGAATTGGTTTGTGATCAGGCTTGTGGAAACTCCGTAGATTCCTTTGACGTCCCAACCGCAGTCGCATGTCCCAACCCCTAGTGTGCTATCTTGGCTGTTTCTACATCTCTCTCACTTATGTCCTCAATGGATCTCTCATTGCTTAGTATGCCCGATGCCCCTCAACATCAAAAATTGTCGCTTTGTAACATGCATTTACAATTTATTAATTAAATCCATTATCAGAATTTGGCATAAAATAGTATGGGACCAATAAACCAGGACAAGAAGGTAGTAGCTACCTAGGGTTCTCAGTAGAATTAAGACTCAAGAGGGCGAGGTTGGTCGGCTGGAACATGGAGTGCAATTATTAATTCCTTAACAAGTGCACGAGATGGACTATTATATATGAGCCTCGCGCTTCCCGGACAATGCCACGTTGCATGGAAATAGTAGACATGTCATTTTCAGCTCATCCAGTTGCCATGTCTGCTTGATTTTTTTGATCACGAATGTTTCTTCATTCCATTTTTTTCTTTCAAAAACACAGACGCAGATGCAAACATACACATGCATGCAAAAGGAAATGCTCATACACCACTTGGCGTGTTGCATGAGCAAGACGCCGAGATTAAGTTGGACTAATTATGATCGATCAATCCAAACGGCAGTGGTGACGCGGTAGTTAATTAACCAATTAAGGATGGGAGGGAGGGCGGTAGGGAGGTAGGGAGCTACCTGAATACAAATAATTCATGCATGTCCCATCCATGATGGATGTGTACGTGGACACTTAATTGTTGATCTAGAAATCATACCAAGGTAAGAGAATTATTTGGTGCAATGTCTTGTCAGTTTCAAGTTGTTGTTCCCACCATCCTTCTTCAACATCAGGACGCATGTCCTAGTTCACCTATGCGAAGAGATTAACGTTGTGTGTCCTGTATTTCTACACAATATGTTCCCCTTTGAAAGGTTCATGGGAGTCTTAAAGAAATATGTAACCGTGCTAGGCCCGAAGGAAGCATGTCCAAAGTCCATGAAAATGAGGAGGTCATTGAATTTTGTATTGACTTTATTCCTGACCTTAAGCTGATTGGTGTTCCTGAATCGCGGCATAAGTCAGACTGGGTGGAAATGGCATGCTAGGATCGAAACAAGTAATATGTAAGGACGGGCATTCTCTCACTCAAGCACACTGCACAGTTCTATGAAATTCTGCCTTGGTGGCTCCGAATATAGAGGAACACAAGAATATTATACGCTCCAAATACCCAGAGTAGTGTGACGACTGGATTACACGTGAACAAATGGGAACTTTCACCGGTTGGTTGCAGACACGTGCCATGCATGACGCCATTGTTGAAGATGAAATGTACTTGCTGTCCCAGTTACCTTCTTTGAATATAATGACTTTCCAAGGGTACGAGAGAAATTGGAATACCACTAGTAGAAAGCAGGGCTTTGGTCACAGCTCAATATACACATTAGTCCCGGTTGCATTACGAACCAGGACTAATGTGAGCATTAGTCCCGGTTTGAGCGGCTAACGTCATTAGTCCCAGTTGAAATGAGCCCTTTAGTCCTGGTTTGAGACACGAACTGGGACTAAAGAGTGTGATGCCCTTTAGTCCCGGTTCGTATCTCAAACCGGAACTAAAGATTAGACCTTTAGTGCCGGTTTGAGACACTAACCGGGACTAAAGTGTGCTATGCCCTTTAGTCCCGGTTCGTGTCTCAAACCGGGACTAAAGGGATTCGTGT
>NC_041391.1:721170019-721173631 GCF_002162155.2 Triticum dicoccoides | reverse complement strand
TTTGAAAAAAACAAAAGAAAATGATAAAAACTTCAAAAAATAAAATCCTTCAAGATGTAGTTATATTACTACATCTACTAGTTAGGAAAATTAAAAAACTTAAATTTGGACATGTTTTGCAAAAACATGTTATGAAAAAGTAAAATGGCTATAAATTTTGCATACGATGTCGGAAAAAACATATAATATATCAAAATGTTCACCACGAAATCCTGCATTATCACTATCGGTTCTCGAAAACGAACTGACATTGATACTTGGGTATGAATTCAATTCTTTTTGAAGACGTACATTGATACTTGAGTATGACATGGCGCAAATCTTATGAGACATACAATATAAAGCAAGCCACTCATCGAAAAAGAATAAAATACATAATTCATTATTCCATTGCCAAATAGTACACTCATTGAAATATTTGTAGATTTATCACACTAATACATATACGAGTAAACAATATAATTTAGGCATGCCCACATAGACTTTCTATAATTATTAATGCATGGCAATCGATATCACACTCGCTCACTTTATTCAATCGATTCTAGCCTTTAATAATAAAGGCACAAAACATAAAGCCTGCCATGTAAGGCAGGCTAGCTAGCCAATGTATGGAGTAGGAGCAACAACCACATATGTATTAGGCGTCGGGCCGACACCGTTGTAAATGATGACGCGTACTTGGTCTTGTGGTGGTGGGGATGGAGCCTCTCCTGGAGGGAGTACTCGAGCAATTGTGACATCAGGCCTCTCCTGATGGATGATCTGAACTGCTGCATTTAGTTCAGTACCAATCAGACCCGGCCACGATTCAGGCACTGGACCAGGCATGACTACCCTTATCACGCGATAACCCGAGCCTTCCTCCCTTTCGAAACTGTTAATTAACGACAAGCATCAACAATGGAGAAATACATAGATAATCAAGAGAAACATGCCTGGTGTTTCATTTTTATAATAATAATAATAATAATAATAATAATAATAATAATAATAATATGTCATAATAATCTCTGGTATTAACTGATAAAGAGATGGGAAACATGCTCTAAGCCAATAAGAAGTCATAATCTAAAGCATTATCTGCTAACCAAACAGTAATCAGTCTACTGAATAATTTAATGGAAAATGTATGCGATAATAAAAAATGCATGCCATCCTTTAGGGAAGAAGAGGATGCTATACCTAACAGAACCTTTGCTTTTCTGGTGGCGATGATCTTGTGTTCAAGGTATGTGTGTGTATAAATACAAATGTATGAGTGCACTCCCATTTGCATAGCTTACGCCATGTCGATTATAACAATGCATGCATTTTGTTCAATGTTAATTTATAAGATGCATCAGCATATGCACTCCTTGTCGGAATTAAGGATATCGATGATAACAATGCATTAATTTGTCTTCATTAATTAAGAAACATCAGCATATCCACTGCTTGTCAAGACTAACGATGTTGATTACAAGGACCGATGCATTTTACTTGATTGATTAAGAATCATCAGCATATCCCCCTTTCGTAGAGAGTAACAATGCCGATGACAGGATAATGCATGCATAAGCGTGTAAGTTAAAATAGCATCTACGCATCTGATCTTAGATGTACGTATGCATAGCATCACCACATAGAAACCTGTGTGTTTAGATAAGTGCATCTTATAGCAACATACTTTTGCTCAAATTATTTTTTTCAACACAGATTATTGTCCCATTGATACAGAAAGTCATCACTACAAGTTGCTTTGGATTTGCGATTTATATAGAGGTATGACTGTCTATTCATAGGAAATAATGCATCGTTGTGCATTTTTAGAAAGAATTGAAGTCATACTCAAGTATCAACGTCATTTCTTTTTAAAGAATTGGTTAGTGATCAGGCTTGTGGAAACTCCGTAGAATCCTTTGACGTCCCGACCGCAGCCGCATGTCCCAACCCCTAGTGTGCTATCTTGCCTGTTTCTACATCTCTCTCACTTATGTCCTCAATGGATATCTCTCATCGCTTAGTATGCCCGATGCCCCTCAACATCAAAAATCGTCGCTTTGTAACATGCATTTACAATTTATTAATTAAATCCATTATCAGAATTTGGCATAAAATAGTATGGGACCAATAAACCAGGACAAGAAGGTAGTAGCTACCTAGGGTTCTCAGTAGAATTAAGACTTAAGAGGGCGAGGTTGGTCGGCTGGAACATGGAGTGCAATTATTAATTTCTTAACAAGTGCACGAGATGGACTATTATATATGAGCCTAACGCTTCCCGGACAATGCCATGTTGCATGGAAATAGTAGACATGTCATTTTCAGCTCATCCAGTTGCCAGGTCTGCTTGATTTTGTCGATCACAAATGTTTCTTCATTCCATTTTTTTCTTTCAAACACACAGACGCAGATGCAAACATACACATGCATGCAAAAGGAAATGCTCATACACCACTTGGCGTGTTGCATGAGCAAGACGCCGAGATTGAGTTGGACTAATTATGATCGATCAATCCAAATGGCAGTGGTGATGCGGTGGTTAATTAACCAATTAAGGGTGGGAGGGAGGGCGGTAGGGAGGTAGGGAGCTACCTGGATACAAATAATTCATGCATGCCCCATCCATGATGGATGTGTACGTGGACACTTAATTGTTGATCTAGAAATCATACCAAGGTAAGAGAATGATTTGGTGCAATGTCTTGTCGGTTTCAAGTTGTTGTTCCCACCATCCTTCTTCAACATCAGGACGCATGTCCTAGTTCACCTATGCGAAGAGATTAACGTTGTGCGTCTTGTATTTCTACACAATATGTTCCCCTTTGAAAGGTTCATGGGAGTCTTAAAGAAATATGTTCATAACCGTGCTAGGCCCGAAGGAAGCATGTCCAAAGTCCATGAAAATGAGGAGGTCATTGAATTTTGTATTGACTTTATTCCTGACCTTAAGCCGATTGGTGTTCCTCAATCGCGGCATAAGTCAGACTGGGTGGAAATGGCATGCTAGAATCGAAACAAATAATATGTATGGATGGGCATTCTCTCACTCAAGCACACTGCACAATTCTATGAAATTCTGCCTTGGTGGCGCCGAATATGGAGGAACACAAGAATATTCTACGCTCCAAATACCCAGAGCAGTGTGACGACTGGATTACACGTGAACAAACGGGAACTTTCACCGGTTGGTTGCAGACACGTGCCATGCATGACGCCGCTGTTGAAGATGAAATGTACTTGCTGTCCCAGTTACCTTCTTCGAATATAATGACTTTCCAAGGGTACGAGAGAAATGGGAAATTCCACTAGTAGAAAACAGGGCTTTGGTCACAGCTCAATATACACATTAGTCCCGGTTGCATTACGAACCAGGACTAATGTAAGCATTAGTCCCGGTTCGAGCGGCTAACGTCATTAGTCCCAGTTGAAATGAGCCCTTTAGTCCTGGTTTGAGACACGAACTGGGACTAAAGAGTGTGATGCCCTTTAGTCCCGGTTCGTATCTCAAACCGGAACTAAAGATTAGACCTTTAGTGCCGGTTTGAGACACTAACCGGGACTAAAGGGTGCGATTCCCTTTAGTCCCGGTTCGTGTCTCAAACCGGGACTAAAGGAATTCGTGTCTCG
>NC_041391.1:721165154-721168850 GCF_002162155.2 Triticum dicoccoides | reverse complement strand
CATTTCAGTTTTGAAGAAAACAAAAGAAAATGATAAAAACTTCAAAAAATAAAATCCTTCAAGATGTAGTTATATTACTACATCTACTAGTTAGGAAAATTTAAAAACTTAAATTTGGACATGTTTTGCAAAAACGTGTTATGAAAAAGTAAAATGGCTATAAATTTTGCATACGATGTCAGAAAAAACATATAATATATCAAAATGTTCAGCGCGAAATCCTGCATTATCACTATCGGTTCTCGAAAAAGAACTAACATTGATACTTGGGTATGAATTCAATTCTTTCTGAAGACGTACATTGATACCTGAGTATGACATGGCGCAAATCTTATGAGACATACAATATAAAGCAAGCCACTCATCAAAAAGAATAAATTACATAATTCGTTATTCCATTGCCAAATAGTACACTCATTGAAATATTTGTAGATTTATCACACTAATACATATATGAGTAAACAATATAATTTAGGCATGCCCACATAGACTTTCTATAATTATTAATGCATGTCGATCGATATGACACTCCCTCACTTTATTAAATCGATTCTAGCCTTTAATAATAAAGGCACAAAAGATAAAGCATGCCATGTAAGGCCGGCTAGCTAGCCAATGTATGGAGCAGGAGCAACAACCACATATGTATTAGGTGCCGGGCCGACACCGTTGTAAATGATGACGCGTACTTGGTCTTGTGGTGGTGGGGATGGAGCCTCTCCTGGAGGGAGTACTCGGGCAATTCTGACATCAGGCCTCTCCTGATGGATGATCTGAACTGCTGCATTCAGTTTAGTACCAATCAGACCCGGCCACGATTCAGGCACCGGACCAGGCATGACTACCCTTATCACACAATAACCCGAGCCTTCCTCCCTTTCAAAATTGTTAATTAACGACAAGCATCAACAATGGAGAAATACATAGATAATCAAGAGAAACATGCATGGTGTTTCATTTTTATTATAATTATAATAATAATAATAATAATAATAATAATAATAATAATAATAATAATAATAATAATAATAATATGTCATAATAATCTCTGGTATTAACTGATAAAGAGATGGAAACATGCTCTAAGCCTATAAGATGTCATAATCGAAAGCATTATCTGCTAACCAAACAGTAATCAGTCTACTGAAATATTTAATGGAAAATGTATGCGATAATAAAAAATGCATGCCAACCTTTAGGGAAGAAGAGGCTGCTATACCTAACAGAACCTTTGCTTTTCTGGTGGCGATGATCTTGTGTTCAAGGTATGTGTGTGTAAAAATACAAATGTATGAGTGCGGTCCCATTTGCATAGCTTACGCCATGTCGATTGTAAGAATGCATGCATTTTGTTCATAGTTAATTTATAAGATGCATCAACATATGCACTCCTTGTCCAAATTAAGGATGTCGATGGTAACAGTGCATTAATTTGTCTTCATTAATTAAGAAACATCAGCATATCCACTGCTTGTCAAGACTAACGATGTTGATTACAAGGACCAATGCATTTTACTTGATTGATTAAGAAACATCAGCATATCCCCCTTTCGTACAGAGTAACGATGCCGAGGACACGATAATGCATGCATAAGCGTGTAAGTTAAAATAGCATCTACGCATCTGATCTTAGATGTACGTATGCATAGCATCACCACATAGAAACCTGTGTGTTTAAATAAGTGCATCTTATAGCAACATACTTTTGCTCAAATTATTTTTTTCAACACAGATTATTGTCCCATTGATACAGAAAGTCATCACTACAAGTTGCTTTGGATTTGCGATTTATATAAAGGTATGACTGTCGATTCATAGGAAATAATGCATCGTTGTGCATTTTTAGAAAGAATTGAAGTCATACTCAAGTATCAACGTCAGTTCTTTTTAAAGAATTGGTTAGTGATCAGGCTTGTGGAAACTCCGTAGATTCCTTTGACGTCCCGACCGCAGCCGCATGTCCCAACCCCTAGTGTGCTATCTTGCATGTTTCTACATCTCTCTCACTTATGTCCTCAATGGATCCCTCATTGCTTAGTATGCCCGATGCCCCTCAACATCAAAAATCGTCGCTTTGTAACATGCATTTACAATTTATTAATTAAATCCATTATTAGAATTTGGCATAAAATCGTATGGGACCAATAAACCAGGACAAGAAGGTAGTAGCTACCTAGGGTTCTCAGTAGAATGAAGACTTAAGAGGGCGAGGTTGGTCGGCTGGAACATGGAGTGCAATTATTAATTTCTTAACAAGTGCACGAGATGGACTATTATATATGAGCCCCACACTTCCCGGACAATGCCACGTTGCACGGAAATAGTAGACATGTCATTTTCAGCTCATCCAGTTGCCAAGTCTACTTGATTTTGTCGATCACGAATGTTTCTTCATTCCATTTTTTTCTTTCAAAAACACAGACGCAGATGCAAACATACACATGCATGCAAAAGGAAATGCTCATCCACCACTTGGCGTGTTGCATGAGCAAGACGCCGAGATTGAGTTGGACTAATTATGATCGACCAATCCAAACGGCAGTGGTGATGCGGTAGTTAATTAACCAATTAAGGGTGGGAGGAGGGCTGTAGGGAGGTAGGGAGCTACCTGAATACAAAAAATTCATGCATGCCCCATCCATGATGGATGTGTACGTGGACACTTAATTATTGATCTAGAAATCATACCAAGGTTAGAGAATGATTTGGTGCAATGTCTTGTCAGTTTCAAGTTGTTGTTCCCACCATCCTTCTTCAACATCATGACGCATGTCCTAGTTCACCTATGCGAAGAGATTAACATTGTGTGTCCTGTATTTCTACACAATATGTTCCCCTTTGAAAGGTTCATGGGAGTCTTAAAGAAATATGTTCATAACCGTGCTAGGCTCGAAGGAAGCCTGTCCAAAGGCTATGAAAATGAGGAGGTCACTGAATTTTGTATTGACTTTATTCCTGACCTTAAGCCGATTGGTGTTCCTCAATCGCGGCATAAGTCAGACTGGGTGGAAATGGCATGCTAGGATCGAAACAAATAATATGTATGGACGGGCATTCTCTCACTCAAGCACACTGCACAGTTCTACGAAATTCTGCCTTGGTGTCTCCGAATATGGAGGAACACAACAACATTCTACGCTCCAAATACCCAGAGTAGTGTGACGACTGGATTACACGTGAACAATCGGGAACTTTCACCGGTTGGTTGCAGACACGTGCCATGCATGACGCCGCTGTTGAAGATGAAATGTACTTGTTGTCCCAGTTACCTTCTTCGAATATAATGACTTTCCAAGGGTACGAGAGAAATGGGAATACAACTAGTAGAAAACAGGGCTTTGGTCACAGCTCAATATACACATTAGTCCCGGTTGCATTACGAACCAGGACTAATGTGAGTATTAGTCCCGGTTCAAGCGGCTAACGTCATTAGTCCCAGTTGAAATGAGCCCTTTAGTCCTGGTTTGAGACACGAACTGGGACTAAAGAGTGTGATGCCCTTTAGTCCCGGTTCGTATCTCAAACCGGAACTAAAGATTAGACCTTTAGTGCCGGTTTGAGACACTAACCGGGACTAAAGGGTGCAATGCCCTTTAGTCCCGGTTCGTGTCTCAAACTGGGACTAATGGGATTCGTGTCTCGAACTCTACCCCCCCCCCCCACCCCGTGTGTATCGCCATTTCAGTTTTGAAAAAA
>NC_041391.1:721156816-721164703 GCF_002162155.2 Triticum dicoccoides | reverse complement strand
AAAACAAAAGAAAATGATAAAAACTTCAAAAAATAAAATCCTTCAAGATGTAGTTATATTACTACATCTACTAGTTAGGAAAATTAAAAAACTTAAATTTGGACATGTTTTGCAAAAACGTGTTATGAAAAAGTAAAATGGCTATAAATTTTGCATACGATGTCGGAAAAAGCATATAATATATCAAAATGTTCAGCACGAAATCCTGCATTATCACTATCGGTTCTCGAAAAAGAACTGACATTGATACTTGGGTATGAATTCAATTCTTTTTGAAGACGTACATTGATACTTGAGTATGACATGGCGCAAATCTTATGACACATACAAGATAAAGCAAGCCACTCATTGAAAAAGAATAAAATACATAATTCATTATTCCATTACCAAATAGTACACTCATTGAAATATTTGTAGATTTATCACACTAATACATATATGAGTAAACAATATAATTTAGGCATGCCCATATAGACTTTATATAATTATTAATGCCTGGCGATCGATATCACACTCGCTCACTTTATTCAATTGATTCTAGCCTTTAATAATAAAGGCACAAAAGATAAAGCATGCCATGTAAGGCCGGCTAGCTAGCCAATGTATGGAGCAGGAGCAACAACCACATATGTATTAGGCGCCGGGCCGACACCGTTGTAAACGATGACGGGTACTTGGTCTTGTGGTGGTGGGGATGGAGCCTCTCCTGGAGGGAGTACTCGGGCAATTCTGACATCAGGCCTCTCCTGATGGATGATCTGAACTGCTGCATTCAGTTCAGTACCAATCAGACCCGGCCACAATTCAGGCACCGGACCAGGCATGACTACCCTTATCACACAATAACCCGAGCCTTCCTCCCTTTCAAAACTGTTAATTAACGATAAGCATCAACAATGGAGAAATACATAGATAATCAAGAGTAACATGCATGGTGTTTCATTTTTATAATACTAATAATAATAATAATAATAATAATAATAATAATAATAATAATAATAATAATAATAATACGTCATAATAATCTCTGGTATTAACTGATAAAGAGATGGAAACATGCTCTAAGCCTATAAGATGTCATAATCGAAAGCATTATCTGCTAACAAAACAGTAATCAGTCTACTAAAATATTTAATGGAAAATGTGTGCGATAATAAAAAATGCATGCCAACCTTTAGGGAAGAAGAGGTTGTTATACCTAACAGAACCTTTGCTTTTCTGGTGGCGATGATCTTGTGTTCAAGGTATGTGTGTGTATAAATACAAATGTATGAGTGCACTCCCATTTGAATAGCTTACGCCATGTCAATTATAACAATGCATGCATTTTGTTCATAGTTAATTTATAAGATGCATCAGCATATGCACTCCTTGTCCAAATTAAGGATGTCGATGATAACAAAGCATTAATTTGTCTTCATTAATTAAGAAACATCAACATATCCACTGCTTGTCAAGACTAACGATGTTGATTACAAGGACCAAGGTGTTTTACTTGATTCATTAAGAAACATCAGCATATCCCCCTTTCTGAGAGAGTAACGATGTCGATGACACAGTAATGCATGCATAAGCGTGTAAGTTAAAATAGCATCTACGCATCTGATCTTAGATGTTCGTATGCATAGCATCACCACATAGAAACCTGTATGTTTAAATAAGTGCATCTTATTGCAACATACTTTTGCTCAATAAATTTTTTTCAACACAGATTATTGTCCCATTGATACAGAAAGTCATCACTACAAGTTGCTCTAGATCTGCGATTTATATACAGGTATGACTGTCAATTCATAGGAAATAATGTATCATTGTGCATTTTTCGAAAGAATTGAAGTCATACTCCAATATCAACGTCAGTTCTTTTTAAAGAATTGGTTAGTGATTAGGCTTGTGGAAACTCCGTAGAATCCTTTGACGTCCCGACCGCAGCCGCATGTCCCAACCCCTAGTGTGCTATCTTGCCTGTTTCTACATCTCTCTCACTTATGTCCTCAATGGATATCTCTCATCGCTTAGTATGCCCGATGCCTCTCAACATCAAAAATCGTCGCTTTGTAACATGCATTTACAATTTATTAATTAAATCCATTATCAGAATTTGGCATAAAATAATATGGGACCAATAAACCAGGACGAGACGGTAGTAGCTACCTAGGGTTCTCAGTAGAATTAATACTTAAGAGGGTGAGGTTGGTCGGCTGGAACATGGAGTGCAATTATTAATTTCTTAACAAGTGCACGAGATGGATTATTATATATGAGCCTCGCGCTTCCCGGACAATGCCACGTTGCCTGGAAATAGTAGACATGTCATTTTCAGCTCACCCAGCTGCCAGGTCTGCTTGATTTTGTCGATCACGAATGTTTCTTCATTCGATTTTTTCTTTCAAAAACACAGACGCAGACGCAGACATACACATCCATGCAAAAGGAAATGCTCATCCACCACTCGGTGTTTTGCACAAGCAAGACGCCGAGATTGAGTTGGACTAATTATGATCGGTTAATCCAAACGGAAGTGGTGATGCGGTGGTTAATTAACCAATTAAAAGAGGGAGGGCGGTAGGGAGGGAGGAAGCTACTTGAATACAAATAATTCATGCATGCCCCATCCATGATGGATGTGTACGTGGACACTTAATTGTTGTTCTAGAAATCATACCAAGGTTAGAGAATGATTTGGTGCAATGTCTTGTTAGTTTCAAGTTGTTGTTCCCACCATCCTTCTTCAACATTATGACGCCTGTCCTAGTACACCTACGCGAGGAGATTAACGTTCTATGTCTTGTATTTCTACACAATATGTTCCCCTTTGAGAGGTTCATGGGAGTCTTAAAGAAATATGTTCATAACCGTGCTAGGCCAGAAGGAAGCATCTCCAAGGGCCATGAAAATGAGGAGGTCGTTGAATTTTGTATTGACTTTACTCCTGACCTTAAGCCGATTGGTGTTCCTGAATCGCGGCCTTAGTCAGACTGGGTGGAAATGGCATGCTAGGATCGAAACAAATAATATGTATGGACGGGCATTCTCTCACTCAAGCACACTACACAGTTCTACGAAATTCTGCCTTGGTGGCTCCGAATATGGAGGAACACAAGAATATTCTACGCTCCAAATACCCAGAGTAGTGTGATGACTGGATTACACGTGAACAAACGGGAACTTTCACCGGTTGGTTGCAGACACGTGACATGGATGACGCCGCTATTGAAGATGACATGTACTTGCTGTCCCAGTTACCATCTTCGAATATAATGACTTTCCAAGGGTACGAGAGAAATGGGAATACCACTAGTAGAAAACAGGGCTTTGGTCACAGCTCAATATACACATTAGTCCCGGTTGCATTACGAACCAGGACTAATGTGAGCATTAGTCCCGGTTCGAGCGGCTAACGTCATTAGTCCCGGTTGAAATGAGCCCTTTAGTCCTGGTTTGAGACATGAACTGGGACTAAAGAGTGTGATGCCCTTTAATCCTGGTTCGTATCTCAAACCGGAACTAAAGATTAGACCTTTAGTGCCGGTTTGAGACACTAACCGGGAATAAAGGGTGTGATGCCCTTTAGTCCCGGCTCGTGTCTCAAACCGGGACTAAGGGGATTTGTGTCTCGAACTCTACCCCCCCCCCCCACGTGTATCGCCATTTCAGTTTTAAAAAAACAAAAGAAAATGATAAAAACTTCAAAAAATAAAATCCTTCAAGATGTAGTTATATTACTACATCTACTAGTTAGGAAAATTAGAAAACTTAAATTTGGACATGTTTTGCAAAAACGTGTTATGAAAAAGTAAAATGGCTATAAATTTTGCATACGATGTCGGAAAAAAACATATAATATATCAAAATGTTCTGCACGAAATCCTGCATTATCACTATCGGTTCTCGAAAAAGAACTGACATTGATACTTGGGTATGAATTCAATTCTTTCTGAAGACGTACATTAATACTTGAGTATGACATGGCGCAAATCTTATGAGACATACAAGATAAAGCATGCCACTCATCAAAAAAGAATAAAATACATAATTCATTATTCCATCACCAAATAGTACACTCATTGAAATATTTCTAGATTTATCACACTAATACATATATGAGTAAACAATATAATTTAGGCATGCCCACATAGACTTTCTATAATTATTAATGCATTGCGATCGATATCACACTCGCTCACTTTATTCAATCGATTCTAGCCTTTAATAATAAAGGCACAAAATATAAAGCATGCCATGTAAGGCCGGCTAGCTAGCCAATGTATGGAGCAGGAGCAACAACCACATATGTATTAGGCGCCGGGCCGACACCGTTGTAAATGATGACGCGTACTTGGTCTTGTGGTGGTGGGGATGGAGCCTCTCCTGGAGGGAGTACTCGGGCAATTCTGACATCAGGCCTCTCCTGATGGATGATCTGAACTGCTGCATTCAGTTCAGTACCAATCAGACCCGGCCACGATTCAGGCACCGGACCAGGCATGACTACCCTTATCACACAATAACCCGAGCCTTCCTCCCTTTTAAAACTGTTAATTAACAATAAGCATCAACAATGGAGAAATACATAGATAATCAAGAGAAACATGCATGGTGTTTCATTTTTATTATTATAATAATAATAATAATAATAATAATAATAATAATAATAATAATAATAATAATAATAATAATAATAATATGTCATAATAATCTATGGTATTAACTGATAAAGAGATGGAAACATTCTCTAAGCCTATAAGATGTCATAATCGAAAGCATTATTTGCTAACCAAACAGTAATCAGTCTACTGAAATACTTAATGGAAAATGTATGCGATAATAAAAAATGCATGCCAACCTTTAGGGAAGAAGAGGCTTCTATACCTAACACAACCTTTGCTTTTCTGGTGGCGATGATCTTGTGTTCAAGGTATGTGTGTGTATAAATACAAATGTATGAGTGCACTCCCATTTGCATAGCTTACGCCATGTCGATTATAACAATGCATGCATTTTGTTCATAGTTAATTTATAAGATGTGTCAGCATATGCACTCCTTGTCCAAATTAAGGATGTCGATGATAACAATGCATTAATTTGTCTTCATTAATTAAGAAACATCAGCATATCCACTGCTTGTCAAGACTAATGATGTTGATTACAAGGACCGATGCATTTTACTTAATTGATTAAGCAACATCAGCATATCCCCCTTTCGTAGAGAGTAACGATGCCGATGACACAATAATGCATGCATAAGCGTGTAAGTTAAAATAGCATCTACGCATCTGATCTTAGATGTTCGTATGCATAGCATCATCACATAGAAACCTGTGTGTTTAAATAAGTGCATCTTATTGCAACATACTTTTGCTCAATAAAATTTTTTCAACACAGATTATTGTCCCATTGATACAGAAAGTCATCACTACAAGTTGCTTTGGATCTGCGATTTATATAGAGGTATGACTGTCGATTCAAAGGAAATAATGCATCGTTGTGCATTTTAGAAAGAATAGAGGTCATACTCAAATATCAACGTCAGTTCTTTTTAAAGAATTGGTTAGTGATCAGGCTTGTGGAAACTCCGTAGAATCCTTTGACGTCCCGACCGCAGCCGCATGTCCCAACCCCTAGTGTGCTATCTTGCCTGTTTCTACATCTCTCTCACTTATGTCCTCAATGGATATCTCTCATCGCTTAGTATGCCCGATGCCCCTCAACATCAAAAATCGTCGCTTTGTAACATGCATTTACAATTTATTAATTAAATCCATTATCAGAATTTGGCATAAAATAATATGGGACCAATAAACCAGGACGAGACGGTAGTAACTACCTAGGGTTCTCAGTAGAATTAAGACTTAAGAGGGCGAGGTTGGTAGGCTAGGACATTGTGTGCAATTATTAATTTCTTAACAGGTGCACGAGATGGACTATTATATATGAGCCTCGCGCTTCCCGGACCATGCCATGTTGCATGGAAGTAGTAGACATGTCATTTTCAGCTCACCCAGCTGCCAGCTCTGCTTGATTTTGTCGATCACGAATGTTTCTTCATTCCATTTTTTTCTTTCAAAAACACAGACACAGACGCAGGCATACACATGCATGCTAAAGGAAATGCTCATCCACCACTCGGTGTGTTGCATGAGCAAGACGCCCAGATTGAGTTGGACTAATTATGATCGATCAATCCAGACGGCAGTGGTGATGCGGTGGTTAATTAACCAATTAAGGAAGGGCGGGCGACAGGGAGGGATGGAGCTACTCGAATACAAATAATTCATGCATGCCCCATCCATGATGGATGTGTACGTGGACACTCAGTTGTTGATCTCTCTCTCCCCCCCATGTTGTTACTTCACCGGACGAATCCTCGCCACCATACTGGTGGAGATGTACATGATATGGTCAAGAATTTGAAGGTAAATTTTGGAAAGGGTCCTTGCGGACAATCTGTTCTGAATGACGTTGACGGACGCGCACCCATGTGGAAGAAGAAATCTATATTTTGGGACCTGCCCTATTGGAAGACCTAGAGGTCCGCTCTGTAATCGACGTGATGCACGTGACAAAGAATCTTTGCATGACCCTGCTTGGCTTTTTGGGCGTGTATGAGAAGACAAAAGATACACCGGAGGCATGGAAGGACCAGCAACGTATGCACAGAAAAGACAACATACATCAGGGTCATGCCTGCTACGCTCTTACCAAAGAAGAGAAGGAAATATTTTTTGAATGCCTGCTTAGTATGAAGGTCCCATCTGGCTTCTCGTCGAATATAAAGGGAATAATAAATATGGCAGATAAAAAGTTCCAGAACCTAAAGTCTCATGACTGCCACGTTATTATGACGTAACTGCTTTCGGTTGCATTGAGGGGGCTTCTACCGGAAAATGTTCGATTAGTCATTGTGAAGCTATGTGCATTCCTCAATGCAATTTCTCAGAAGGAAATCGATCTAGAAATCATACCAAGGTTAGAGAATGATTTGGTGCAATGTCTTGTCAGTTTCAAGTTGGTGTTCCCACCAACTTTCTTCAACATCATGATGCATGTCCTATTTCACCTATGCGAAGAGATTAACGTTATGGGTCATGTATTTCTACACTATATGTTCCCCTTTGAGAGGTTCATGGGAGTCTTAAAGAAATATGTTCATAATCGTGCTTGGCCAGAAGGAAGCATCTCCAAGGGCCATGAAAATGAGGAGGTCATTGAATTTTGTATTGAATTTATTCCTGACCTTAAGCCGATTGGTGTTCCTGAATCGCGGCATAAGTCATACTGGGTGAAATTGGCACGCTAGGATCGAAACTAATAATATGTATGGACGGGCATTCTCTCACTCAAGCACACTGCACAGTTCTATGAAATTCCGCCTTGGTGGCTCCGTATATGGAGGAACACAAGAATATTCTACGCTCCAAATTCCCGGAGTAGTCTGACGACTGGATTACACGTGAACAAACAGGAACTTTCACCGGTTGGTTGCACACATGTGCCATGCATGACGCCGCTATTGAAGATGACCTATACTTGTTGTTCCAGTTACCATCTTCGAATATAATAACTTTCCAAGGGTACGAGATAAATGGGAATACTACTAGTAGAAAACAGGGCTTTGGTCACAGCTCAATATACACATTAGTCCCGGTTGCATTACGAATCGAGACTAATGTGAGTATTAGTCCCGGTTCGAGCGGCTAACGAAATTAGTTCCAGTTCAAATGAGCCCTTTAGTCTTGGTATGAGACACGAACCGGGACTAAAGAGTGTGTTTCCCTTTAGTCCCGGTTCGTATCTCAAACCGGAAGTAAATATTAGACCTTTAGTGCCAGTTTGAAACACTAACTGGGACTAAAGGGTGTGATGGGCTTTATTCCCGGTTCGTGT
>NC_041391.1:721134221-721156350 GCF_002162155.2 Triticum dicoccoides | reverse complement strand
ACAAAAGAAAATGATAAAAACTTCAAAAAATAAAATACTTCATGATGTAGTTATATTACTACATCTACTAGTTAGGAAAATTAAAAAACTTAAATTCGGACATGTTTTGCAAAAACGTGTTATGAAAAAGTAAAATGGCTATAAATTTTGCATACGATGTCGGAAAAAAAACATATAATATATCAAAATGTTCAGCACGAAATCCCGCATTATCACTATCATTGGTTCTTGAAAAATAACTGACATTGATACTTGGGTATGAATTCAATTCTTTCTGAAAACGTACATTGGTACTTGAGTATGATATGGCGCAAATATTATGAGACATACAAGATAAAGCAAGCCACTCATCGAAAAAGAATAAAATACATAATTCATTATTCCATTGCCAAATAGTACACTCATTGAAATATTTGTAGATTTATCACACTAATACATATATGAGTAAACAATATAATTCAGGCATGCCCACATAGACTTTCTATATTTATTAATGCATGGCGGTCGATATCACACTCGCTCACTTTATTCAATCAATTCTAGCCTTTAATAATAAAGGCACAAAAGATAAAGCCTGCCATGTAAGGCAGGCTAGCTAGCCAATGTATGGAGCAGGAGCAACAACGACATATGTATTAGGCGCCGGGCCGACACCGTTGTAAATGATGACGCGTACTTGGTCTTGTGGTGGTGGGGATGGAGCCTCTCCTGGAGGGAGTACTCGTGCAATTCTGACATCAGGCCTCTCCTGATGGATGATCTGAACTGCTGCATTCAGTTCAGTACCAATCAGACCCGGCCATGATTCAGGCACCGGACCAGGCATGACTACCCTTATCACGCAATAACCTGAGCCTTCCTCCCTTTCGAAACTGTTAATTAATGACAAGCATCAATAATGGAAAAATACATAGATAATCAAGAGAAACATGCATGGTGTTTCGTTTTTATAATAATAATAATAATAATAATAATAATAATAATAATAATAATAATAATATGTCATAATAATCTCTGGTATTAACTGATAAAGAGATGGGAAACATGCTCTAAGCCTATAAGATGTCATAATCGAAAGCATTATCTGGTAACCAAACAGTAATCATTCTACTAAAATATTTAATGGAAAATGTATGCGATAATAAAAAAATGCATGCCAACCTTTAGGGAAGAAGAGGCTGCTATACCTAACAGAACCTTTGCTTTTCTGGTGGCGATGATCTTGTGTTCAAGGTATGTGTGTATATAAATACAAATGTATGAGTGCACTCCCATTTGCATAGCTTACGCCATGTCGATTATAACAATGCATGCATTTTATTCATAGTTAATTTATAAGATGCATCAGCATATGCACTCCTTGTCCAAATTAAGGATGTCGATGATAACAATGCATTAATTTGTCTTCATTAATTAAGAAACATCAGCATATCCACTGCTTGTCAAGACTAACGATGTTGATTACAAGGACCGATGCATTTTACTTGATTGATTAAGAAACATGAGCATATCCCCCTTTCGTAGAGAGTAACGATGACGATGACACAACAGTGCATGCATAAGCATGTAAGTTAAAATAGCATCTACACATCGGATCTTAGATGTACGTATGCATAGCATCACCACATAGAAACATGTGTGTTTAAATAAGTGCATCTTATTGCAACATACTTTTGCTCAAATTATTTTTTTCAACACAGATTATTGTCCCATTGATACGGAAAGTCATCACTACAAGTTTCTTTTGATCTGTGATTTATATAGAGGCATCACTGTCGATTCATAGGAGAATAATGCATCGTTGTGAGTTTTTAGAAAGAATTGAAGTCATACTCAAGTATAAACGTCAGTTCTTTTTAAAGAATTGGTTAGTGATCAGGCTTGTTGAAACTACGTAGAATCCTTTGACGTCCCAACCACAGCCGCATGTCCCAACCCCTAGTGTGCTATCTTGCCTGTTTCTACATCTCTCTCACTTATGTCCTCAATGGATATCTCTCATCTCTTAGTAAGCCCGATGCCCCTCAACATCGAAAATCATCGCTTTGTAACATGCATTTACAATTTATTAATTAAATTCATTATCAAAATTTGGCATAAAATAGTATTGGACCAATAAACCAGGACGAGAAGGTAGCTACCTAGGGTTCTCAGTAGAATTATGACTTAAGAGGGCGAGGTTGGTCAGCTAGAACATGGAGTGCAATTATTAATTTCTTAACAGGTGCACGAGATGGACTATTATATATGAGCCTCGCGCTTCCCGGACAATGCCATGTTGCATGGAAATAGTAGACATGTCATTTTGAGCTCACCCAGCTGCCAGCTCTGCTTGATTTTGTCGATCATGAATGTTTCTTCATTCCATTTTTTCTATCAAAAACACAGACGCAGACGCAAACATACACATGCATGCAAAAGGAAATGCTCATCCACCACTCGGCGTGTTGCACGAGCAAGACGCCGAGATTGAGTTGGACTAAATATGATCGATCAATCCAGACGGCAGTGGTGATGCGGTGGTTAATTAACCAATTAAGGGAGGGATGGCGGTAGGGAGGGAGGGAGCTACCCGAATACAAATAATTCATGCATGCCCCATCCATGATGGATGTGTACGTACGTGGACACTCAATTGTTGATCTCTCTCTCTCTCTCCCATGTTGTTCCTTCACCGGACGAAGCCTCGCTACCGTACTGTGATGATGTACATGATATGGTCAAGGATTTGAACGTAATCTTTGGAAAGGGTCCTGGCGGACAATCTTTTCTGAATGACGCTGATGGACGCGCACCCATGTGGAATCTATATTTTGGGACTTTCCCTATTGGAAAGATCTAGAGGTCCGCCCTGTAATTGACTTGATGCACGTGACGAAGAAACTTTGCGTGACCCTTCTAGGCTTCTTGGGCGTGTATGTTAAGACAAAATATACACCGGAGGCACAGGAGGACTAGCAATGTATGCACGAAAAAGACGGCATACATTAGGGTCATGCCGGCTAGTCTCTTATCAAAAAAGAGAAAGAAATCTTCTCGGAATGCCTACTCAGTATGAAGGTCCCATCTGGCTTCCCGTCGAATATAAAGGGAATAATAAATATGGTAGAGAAAAAGTTCCAGAACCTAAAGTCTCATGACTGTCACGTGATTATGATGCAACTGCTTCCGGTTGCATTGAGTGAGCTTCTACCGAAAAACGTTCGATTAGCCATCGTGAAACTATGTGCATTCCTCAATGCAATTTCTCAGAAGGTAATCGATCCAAAAATCATACCAAGGTTATAGAATGATTTGGTGCAATGTCTTATCGGTTTCAAGTTGGTGTTCCCACCATCCTTCTTCAACATCATGATGCGTCTCCTATTTCACCTATGCGAAGAGATTAACATTTTGGGTCCTGTATTTCTACACAATATGTTCCCCTTTGAGAGGTTCATGGGAGTCTTAAAGAAATATGTTCATAACCGTGCTAGGCCAGAAGGAAGCATCTTCAAGGGCCGTGAAAATGAGGAGGTGATTGAATTTTGTATTGACTTTATTCCCGACCTTAAGCCAATTGGTGTTCCTGAATCGCGGCATAAGGGCAGACTAGGTGGAAATGGCACGCTACGATCGAAACAAATAATATGTATGGACGGGCATTCTCTCACACAAGTACACTGCACAGTTCTACAAAATTCCGCCTTGATGGCTCCGTATATTGAGGAACACAAGAATATTCTACGCTCCAAATACCCAGAGTAGTCTGACGACCGGATTACATGTGAACAAATGGGGACTTTCGCCGGTTGGTTGCAGACACGTGCCATGCATGACGCCTTTGTTGAAGATGACATGTACTTGCTGTCCCAGTTATCATCTTCGAATATAATGACTTTTCAAGGATACGAGATAAATGGGAATACCACTAGTAGAAAACAGGGCTTTGGTCACAGCTCAATATACACATTAGTCCCGGTTGAATTACGAACCGGGACTAATGTGAGCATTAGTCCCGGTTCGAGCGGCTAACGGCATTAGTCCCAGTCCAAATGAGCCCTTTACTCCCGGTTTGAGACACGAACCGGGACTAAAGGGTGCGATGCCCTTTAGTCCCGGTTCGTATCTCAAACCGGGACTAAAGACTAGACCTTTAGTCCTGGACTGAGACACGAATCGGGACTAAAGGGTGCGATGCCCTTTAGGGTTCGTGTCTCAAACTCTACCCCCCCCCCCATGTGTATCGGCATTTCAGTTTTGAAAAAAACAAAAGAAAATGATAAAAACTTGAAAAAATAAAATACTTCATGATGTAGTTATATTACTACATCTACTAGTTAGGAAAATTAAAAAACTTAAATTCGGACATGTTTTGCAAAAACGTGTTATGAAAAAGTAAAATGGCTATAAATTTTGCATACGATGTCGGAAAAAAACATATAATATATCAAAATGTTCAGCACGAAATCCCGCATTATCACTATCATCGGTTCTCGAAAAAGAACTGACATTGATACTTGGGTATGAATTCAATTCTTTCTGAAAACGTACATTGGTACTTGAGTATGACATGGTGCAAATATTATGAGACATACAAGATAAAGCAAGCCACTCATCGAAAAAGAATAAAATACATAATTCATTATTCCATTGCCAAATAGTACACTCATTGAAATATTTGTAGATTTATCACACTAATACATATATGAGTAAGCAATATAATTCAGGCATGCCCACATAGACTTTCTATATTTATTAATGCATGGCGATCGATATCACACTTGCTCACTTTATTCAATCGATTCTAGCCTTTAATAATAAAGGCACAAAAGATAAAGCCTGCCATGTAAGGTAGGCTAACTAGCCAATGTATGGAGCAGGAGCAACAACCACATATGTATTAGGCGCCGGGCCGACACCATTGTAAACTTGGTCTTGTGGTGGTGGGGATGGAGCCTCTCCAGGAGGGAGTACTCGCGCAATTCTGACATCAGGCCTCTCCTGATGGATGATCTGAACTGCTGCATTAAGTTCTGTACCAATCAAACCTGGCCACGATTCAGGCACCGGACCAGGCATGACTACCCTTATCACACAATAACCCGAGCCTTCCTCCCTTTCGAAACTGTTAATTAACGACAAGCATCAATAATGGAGAAATACATAGATAATCAAGAGAAACATGCATGGTGTTTTGTTTTCATAATAATAATAATAATAATAATAATACTAATATGTCATAATAATCTCTGGTATTAACTGATAAAGAAATGGGAAATATGCTCTAAGCTTAGGAAGAAGTCATAATCGAAAGCATTATCTGCTAACCAAATAGTAATGAGTCTACTGAAATATTTAATGGAAAATGTATGCGATAATTAAAAACCTTTAGGGAAGAAGAGGCTGCTATACCTAACAGAACCTAAGCTTTTCCGGTGGTGATGATCTTGTGTTCAAGGTATGTGTGTGTATAAATACAAATGTATGAGTGCACTCCCATTGGCATAGCTTATGCCATGTCGGTTATAACAATGCATGCGTTTTGTTCATAGTTAATTTATATGAAGCATCAGCATATGCACTCCTTGTCCAAATTAAGGATATCGATGATAACAATGCATTAATTTGTCTTTGTTAATTAAGAAACATTAGCATATCCACTGCTTGTCGAGATTAACGATGTTGATTACAAGGACCCATGCATTTTACTTGATTGATTAAGAAACATCAGCATATCCCCCTTTCGTAGAGAGTAACCATGCCGATGACACAATAATACATGCATAAGCGTGTAAGTTGAAATAGCATGTATGCATTTGATGTTAGACGTACGTATGCAGAGCATCACCACATAGAAACCTATTTGTTTAAATAAGTGCATCTCATTGCGACATACTTTGTCTCAATTTATTTATTTCAACACAGATTATTGTCCCATTGATACAGAAAGTCATCACTACAAGTTGCTTTGGATCTGCGATTTATATAGAGGTATCACTGTCGATTCATAGGAAATAATGCATCGTTGTGCGCTTTCAGAAAGAATTGAAGTCATACTTAAGTATCAACGTCAGTTCTTTTAAAGAATTGGTTAGTGATCAGGCTTGTGGAAACTACGTAGAATCCTTTGACGTTCCAACCGCAGCCGCATGTCCCAACACCTAGTGTGATATCTTGCCCGTTTCTACATCTCTCTCACTTATGTCCTCAACGGATATCTCTCGTCGCTTAGTAAGCCCGATGCCCCTCAACATCAAAAATCGTCGCTTTGTAACATGCATTTACAATTAATTAATTAAATTCATTATCAAAATTTAGCATAAAATAGTATGGGACCAATAAACCAGGATGAGAAGGTAGTAGCTACCTAGGGTTCTCAGTAGAATTAAGACTTAAGAGGGCAAGGTTGGTCGGCTAGAACATGGAGTGCAATTATTAATTTCTTAACAGGTTCACGAGATGGACTATTATATATGAGCCTCGCGCTTCCCGGACAATGCCACGTTGCATGAAAATAGTAGACATGTCATTTTCAGCTCACCCAGCTGCCAGCTCTGCTTGATTTTGTCGATCATGAATGTTTCTTCATTCCATTCTTTTCTTTCAAAAACACAGACGCAGACGCAGACATACACATGCATGCAAAAGGAAATGCTCATCCACCACTCGACGTGTTGCACGAGCAAGATGCCGAGATTGAGTTGGACTAATTATGATGGATCAATCCAGACGGCAGTGGTGATGCAGTGGTTAATTAACCAATTAAGGGAGGGAGGGCAGTAGGGAGGGAGGGAGCTACCCGAATACAAATAATTCATGCATGCCCCATCCATGATGGATGTGTATCGTGGACACTCAATTATTGATCTCTCTCTCTCTCCCCCCCATGTTGTTCCTTCACTGGACGAAGCCGCGCTACCGTACTGTGATGATGTACATGATATGGTCAAGGATTTGAACGTAATTTTTGGAAGGGTCCTGGCGGACAATCTGTTCCGAATGACGCTGACGGACGCGCACCCATGTGGAAGAAGAAATCTATATTTTGGGACCTGCCCTATTGGAAAGACCTAGAGGTCCGCTCTGTAATCGACGTGATACGCGTGACGAAGAATCTTTGCGTGACCCTTCTGAGCTTCTTGGGCGTGTATGGGAAGACAAAAGATACACCGGAGGCACGGGAGGACCAGCAACGTATGCACGGAAAAGACGGCATACATTAGGGTCATGCCAGCTATGCTCTTACCAAAAAAGAGAAGGAAATCTTCTTTGAATGCATGCTCGGTATGAAGGTCCCATCTGGCTTCTTTGAATGCCTGCTTGGTATGAAGGTCCTATCTCGGTATGAAGGTACCAAAAAAGAGAAGGGAATAATAAATATGGCAAAGAAAAAGTTTGAGAACCTAAAGTCTCATGACGGCCACGTGATTATGACACAACTTCTTCCGGTTGAATTGAGGGGGCTTCTACCAAAAAACGTTTGATTAGCCATTGTGAAGCTATGTGCTTTCCTCAATGCAATTTCTCAGAAGGTAATCGATCCAAAAATCATACCAAGGTTAGAGAATGATTCGGTGCAATGCCTTGTCAGTTTCGAGTTGGTGTTCCCACCATCCTTATTCAATATCATGACGCATGTCCTATTTCACCTATGCGAAGAGATTAACGTTCTGGGTCCTGTATTTCTACACAATATGTTCCCCTTTGAGAGGTTCGTGGGAGTCTTAAAGAAATATGTTCATAACCATCCTAGGCTAGAAGGAAGCATCTCCAAGGGCCATGAAAATGAGGAGGTGATTGAATTTTGTATTGACTTTATTCCTGACCTTAAGCCGATTGGTGTTCTTGAATCGTGGCATAAGGGTAGACTGGGTGGAAATGGCACGCTAGGATCGAAACAAATAATATGTATGGACGGGCATTCTCTCACTCAAGTACACTGCACAGTTCTACAAAATTCCGCCTTGGTGGCTCCGTATATTGAGGAACACAAGAATATTCTACGCTCCAAATACCCAGAGTAGTCTAACGACTGGATTGCACCTGAACAAACGGGGACTTTCGCCGGTTGGTTGCAGACACGTGCCATGCATGACGCCGCTGTTGAAGATGACCTGTACTTGCTGTCCCTGTTACGATCTTCGAATATAATGACTTTCCAAGGGTACGAGATAAATGGGAACCAGTAGTAGAAAATAGGGCTTTGGTCACAGCTCAATATACACATTAGTCCAGGTTGAATTACGAACCGGGACTAATGTGAGCATTAGTCCCGGTTCGAGCAGCTAACGGCATTAGTCTCGGTCCAAATGAGCCCTTTACTCCCGGTTTGAGACACGAATCGGGACTAAAGGGTGTGATGCCCTTTAGTCCCGGTTTGTATCTCAAACCGGGACTAAAGACTAGACCTTTAGTCCCGGTTTGAGACACGAACCCGGACTAAAGGGTGCGTGATACGTCTCCAACGTATCTACTTTTCCAAACACTTTTGCCCATGTTTTGGACTCTAACTTGCATGCTTTGAATGAAACTAACCCGGACTGTCGCTGTTTTCAGCAGAACTGCCATGATGTTGTTTTATGTGTAGAAAAAAAAAGTTCTCGGAATGATCTGCAAATCCACGAAGGAACTTTTTGGAATTAATAAGAATTTCTGGGCGAAAGAAATACATCAAGGGGCCCAGGGCCTGTCCACGAGACAGGGGGCGCCCCCCTGTAGGGTGCGCCCCCTATCTCGTGGGCCCCCTAGGCCTCCACCGACCTCAACTCCAACTCTATATCTTCCGTCTCGGGGAGAAAAAAATCAGGGAGAAAGTTTCATCGTGTTTTACGACATGGAGCCGCCGCCAAGCCCTAATCTCTCTCGGGAGGGCTGATCTGGAGTCTGTTCGGGGCTCCGGAGAGGGGGATTCGTCGCTGTCGTCATCATCAACCATCCTCCATCACCAATTTCATGATGCTCACCGCTGTGCATGTGTAATTCCATCGTAGGCTTGCTGGACGGTGATGGGTTGGATGAGATTTACCATGTAATCAAGTTAGTTTTGTTAGGGTTTGATCCCTAGTATCCACTATGTTCTGAGATTGATGTTGCTATGACTTTGCTATGCTTAATGCTTGTCAGATTTCAGATCTGAACCTATTATCTTTTCATCAATATATGTGTGTTCTTGATCCTATCTTGCAAGTCTATAGTCACCTATTATGTGTTATGATCCGACAACCCCGAAGTGACAATAATCGGGATACTACTCGGTGATGACCGTAGTTTGAGGAGTTCATGTATTCACTATGTGTTAATGCTTTGGTCTGATTCTCTATTAAAAGGAGGCCTTAATATCCCTTAGTGTCCATTAGGACCCCGCTGCCACGGGAGGGTAGTACAAAGGATGTCATGCAAGTCCTTTTCCATAAGCACGTATGACTATTTACGGAATACATGCCTACATTACATTGATGATTTGGAGCTAGTTCTGTGTCACCCTATATTATAACTATTACATGAGGAATCGCATCCGGCATAATTATCCATCACTGATCCATTGCCTACGAGCTTTTCATATATTGTTCTCCGCTTATTTACTTTCTCGTTACTACTGTTACAATCACTACAAAACACCAAAAATATTGCTATTACTATCTTTACCTTTTACCACCGTTACCATTACTATCATACTACTTTGCTACTAAATACCTTGCTACAGATACTAAGTTATCCAGGTATGGTTGAATTGACAACTCAACTGGTAATACTCAAGAATATTCTTTGGCTCTCCTTGTGTCGAATCAATAAATTTGGGTTGAATACTTTACCCATGAAAGCTGTTGCGATCCCCTACACTTGTCGGTTATCAAGACTAATTTCTGGCACCGTTGCCGGGGAGCATAGCTCTATTCTCTGAGTCACTTGGGATTTATATCTTTTGATCACTATGAAGAACTTGAAAGACGCTAAAACCAAGATTTTTCCCTCAACTACGAGGAGAGGTAAGGAACTGCCATCTAGCTCTGCAATAGATTCTCCTTCCATTATTAGTAGGCTTGCGACACCTAAACCTGCTACCGCTATGAATTCTGATATGTCGCATTGTTATTGATGATGCCACTTCTGCTTTGCATGATACTTATGATGAAACTACTTCTGTGCGTGATACTACATATGACTTCAGTAATCCATGGACAATATTATTAGCAAGGCTGTTATTGGTAATTAGATCCATTGTTGGCTGTTAAGGGGGGATACTATATTCTGGCATTTTTGATATGGAAATACTTTGTTTCTAGTTAATTGCAACAAAGTCGACTCTTTTTGGAAGAACCGCAGCAGAGTTTTTCTCCAGATAAAAATAGCATTAATTCTGTTTATGGCCTGAATTTTGACTTGGCTGATTTGAGGGTGCAACTTAACAGTTTTGTTGTTTGTTCTTAAATCCATTATGATCATGCTTCCTTTTTTAGGTGTGCCGAGCCAGCTGCTGAAGGTATATTCGCGAACTTCTCCCTCCTGTTGACAGAGGACCCGGTCCAGGAACCCGATGTGATCGATCTCGGCACCGTGTACGAGGAAGACGGGACCAAGTTCCCTTCGTTTGCCGGCAGCCAGGACGAAGACGACGAGGACATCGACTTGGATGACCGCCTGCATTTCCCGGCCGGGGAGAAGGAGATCGACATCTCGAAGAACCTCCGGGACATCATCCACCTGGAGATCACACTGGATGCCTTCTGCAGCAGCACCTGCAAAGGCTTGTGCCTCGTCTGTGGCACGAACCTCAACACGAGCTGCTGCAGCTGCGGCACTGAGGAGTCGTCGCAGGCCAAGGACGCCGGGCGGCCGGGAACCCTCAGAGATCTGCTGAAGCCTATGCAGAGAAGATGATGATGATGATGCAAACAGTGCATATGTAGGTATCTTGGAACCTGTGTGATAGTCTCTAGGATTGTCATGGGCAAGATATGCAGCCTGGTGGAAATGCGAACACTCAATGGTGACGATATAGGGGAACTAGACAGGCGACATTTGAGTCATGTGTCATGTTTCGCTGCACCGACGGTGCAAATCTGTTTTTCTGTTCCTTAGAAGTTCATGATTATCATTTGTATTGCCTCATCATACAGTTCTGAAGGTAGAAGCCTACAATGCAATGCCAGGATGTTATGTTGTAGTGCAAAACCTGAAATGACATGATGAGCGGATTTTGTGTTGAGACTTGTGCTTTGTCTCCTGAAGGGAATCAAATTACCTGTATCTGCACTTATTAGTGTATGTGTATGTTTTTTGCAGGAACACTTGCATCTCTCAGGTTTTACTTGTTGCAAACCAACAGGTAAAAACCAAAGTAGGTCAACACAAAACTTACTTATAATTGAACAAAGACAAGTAGAAAAAAGAGACGGTCATACAGAGAAGCACTTCACCCGTCACTACATATAGTAATTAAGTAGACTGAATAAACTAGCAGACTAGATCAACATATACTTCTAGATACATCTCTTTTTATCCATTTTGATGACAAGTATTTTCGGACGGAGGGAGTAGTAATTGTAACTAGACTGAATAAACTAGCAGACTAGATCAACCGTGAGCTGATCAGTACACAGGAACACAAAGAACACTCATTCATGGCCTCTCCTCCGCGAGTTTCGCGAGGGTGCACCGCTCATTCTACAAGCTCGAAACAAGGGACCATGCAACAGCAACCTCCACCTTGCAGAAGCCAAGATCGCAGGTGCCATTGCTCTTGCCGGCCCTCTCCGGCGCGAACACAGCCTCGCCTCACGCAACAACGACGGCAGCGCCACCACCATCATCGTCGTCTTCTTTGCCACCAGTCTGAGAGGAGGCCACCACGGAGATCACCAGCTTGCCCCCCTCGAGGTCCACCGACACGACGCGCCTCGAGAGCTCGATCGCGTCGGTTAAAGGGCTGATCGGCACCTTCATGTACCGCGAGTCGAGCAGCAGCACCTCTACATCCCTCACAGTGGTGACCTCGGCGATGACGCGCCCCCAGAGACACTCTGGCCACACACCATCGATGATCTGAACACTGATGACGGTCGCCTCGACCGAGGGGTCCAGCGGCGCATAGGCAAGCTCGATCGTGCACTGGTCGCAGAGGATACGCGAGCGGATCACATGTGTGGCAAGGTAGGTCCGGGGGTAGTTGAAGACCCCGAAGGCCAGCATCTCGTCCTCTTCGGGGTCCGTCTTGCTCTTCACCTTCAGCTGGAACTCAATCGTGATCGGTTCGATGATCACGATCGCGCGCGACGGGCCTGTCAGCAGTAGGTATGGAACCACCGGAGAGGGGCTCCTGGGTGGGAACAACCCACCAAGGCGCCCCCCTTCTAGGCGCCGAGGTGGGGTTGTCCCCATCTGGTGGCCCCGCAGACGCTGAAACCTATGCTATAAAATCACATATTTCCAGAAAAATATCAAGGAGAAAGAATTATCGCGTTCCACGAGACAGAGCCGTCATCACCTCCTGTTCTTCATCGGGAGGCCAGACTGGAGTCCGTTTGGGCACCAGGTGGGCACAACCCACCTGGGCACGCCAGGACACCCCGACGCGTCCTGGTGGGTTGTGGTCCCCACGTGCCCCCCTCACTTATCTCTTCATACCACGTCATCACCTACCTCAAGAAAAAAATCATCATTGCCCTCTCTCTCTCATGTTATTCCTCTCAAACCCGCGGATTTTAATCTCTTTGCTCGAAGCTCCGTTTTAGAAACTGTTTCGGGGATTTGTTGCTTGGTATGTAACTCCTCCGTTTGTCCAAATAGTTTTTTTATTTAGTGATTTATGTTTTGAATAATTAGCTACTCTTGGTGGTGATGTAGATGAGCTTGCATGTTGTGAGTAGTTTGGATGCTTGCTATGACTTCTATGCATCCCTATGAGTAGTTGCTACCAATATTGTAAAATTTTGTTGATAAATTTTTGTCACCCAAAAATTTTCAGAAAATTGTACGTAAATATGATGAACCTTTTTGGAAGGAGTTCTTGGAGGAGGATATCCTTCGGGGCATCCTCTAGTGACAGGTCCGCTCGTCGGTCTTATGTTAAACCAAGTGAAAGTTCCGTACGAGATGCCGCCACCAAAACATGCTTATGGCCATGCGATGATTATATGGTGAGTGTGGGAATTAAGGAGGAATTTGAGCAATATGTTCACAATGCCGATCTCGGTAGCTACATTTCAGATAAGTGCAATCAACACCACACTCTCACTGAATCATTTGTCAAAGAATTTAAATTCGATCCCTGTGAGTCTAGGGTGTCTAAACTATATGAAAATCTATTTACCATATCATTAGAGAGATTTGCTCAATATTGCAAAATCCCATTCTGGGGATCGCTAGACAAACCACCAAGGTCTGAGTTTCAAGCGTTCCTGGCTAGTCTTTGCTACGTGAGACTAGGGTAGTGACACAAGGTAGAATAAAGATCATTCATTTTCCTTCAATTCAGTACTTTGCATTATTCAATGGAAAATGTATTGTAGGCAAACAAGATTATAGTACACTTTATGCTCCAGACTTGAGCCTCGTATGCACCGCTATCACCGGTGATAGAAGTTATGATCTTGGAGTGCTTGTTGCACGCAGGTTGCAACACAACGCTAATAGTTGTTATTTTTATGGTGGAATTTATGCCACAGGCTTAGCAAGAGAGCTGGGTGTTGCACCTTTGCCCTATGACCCTATTTTACCCACACACTATTTAGACTTTGATGCTATGAAACGCCATAAGATCCTTAAAGGTGAACCCCATAATTTCACCTATAAAATGTTGTTTAATCAAGATTTCGTTGTGCACACATATTTGGGTGCGCCTACTCTCTTTGATTATCACACCAGGGGAAGATATTTTGTTCTTGAGAGCGAGGTCCGAGCTCACAACGCGGCGGTTGTGGCTGCACGGCAGGATGAGGCATCCGCACCGAGAGCCTCCGTGAGCTACCATCCCGACTACTATGCAGGCTACTGACTGATTACCAAGTTAGGCCAAAAGCCTAAGCTTAGGGGAGTACGTATTTTCACCGACATTACATTCATGTTCACACATTCCTGTTGTCAGTGTTCACACACTTTTTCATTGTATTATCCATGTTAAGTTTATTTTCTCGCTTTCTTTTTGTGTGTTTGAAAACTTTGAGAAAATACAAAAATATTTCCTGCTTCTTTTTGATTTTTCTTTATAGAGTAGTTAGCTGTAGCACTAAAAAGGAAACCCAAAAGATTAGTTCAGGGGCTACTGGCGGTGTCATAGGCTAGGGGGTGCTAACCATGTCGGCCTGCCAGTCATGGGCGAGGCCGAGGACCCTAGGTACACACTTCAATACATGTTCAAATCATCCAAAGAATTGGTGCACACTTCAATACATGTTCAAATCATCGGCAAGCTTATTCCTAGATGTAACCGACATACTTGTAACCCTAGGTACCCTCGGTCCCTATATAATCCGAGGGGTTTTAGCCCGTAGGGTTAAGCTAAGTTAAGTTACATTCATTCATACGATCTCGAGGTAGAACATCATGTACTTTCTACTCCATCACAATCAATACAACAGAAGGAGGACGTAGGGTTTTACCTCTTCGAGATGGCTCGAACCCGGGTAAATATCGTGTCCCTCGTTCATCCTGTTACCATCTAGCCAAGATCACTGGCTCGGGACCCCCTGCCCGAGATTCGCCGGATTTAATTCCGATAGGGGTGGGCTGGGGCTCGCCGGAGCACGGCCTGAGGCGGTGGTCAACACGGGGTGGGGAGTGTCGGGGAGTCAGGAGAGCAGGGCTTATGAGAAAATCTGATCAACCAGATTTAGGCCACTTAGAGTATAGAAATGAGTCATCAATATATCTATATATTTGATGTTATAGATAGAAATAGTTTTCTCTATTAATTTGGTCAAATTTTGTAAAGTTTGACATTTAATAAAAATCTATACACACTACATAGTAGATTATAGAATAGAGAGTAGCGCGAACACATGCGGTTGAATGGTTAGGAGGACAGTGGTATCCCCAGCCCATCAGGATTGAGGTCCTAGACTTGACATTTGTGCTTGCATTATTTCTGAATTTATTTCAGGCTTCCGGCGATGTTCGTTCAGTGGGAGGAGACGTTTTCGTCGACTGTAAGACGTGTGTGGTGACTTTGTAAAATCTTAAGATGTTATGTCGGCTCAGTGTCTTGAAGGTGCTCGTGTATGTGAGTATGTGACCGACTTTGATCGTAAACACCGACCAAAGAGGCAAACCCCGACGTTTGGCACGACGCGTACGTCGGCTGGCACAGCAATTTCAGTCGGCACGACGCGTACGTACGTCGGCTGGCAATTATGGTCCGCAGAGCAATTTCAGTCGGCACGGAGCAGCAAACTAAATCCAGTCGGCACGGAGCAGCAGCACCACGCGTCTCCATCCACCCCGCGTCCCCCATTCTGCTCCGCTTATATTATATGTATCCATCTTCGGGGAAACTTTTGGTCTATGGGTGTATATACACCCTATATGCAAAAAAAAATAGTAATTCAATCAAAAGTCGAAAATTTCTGAAAATATTTTTGAAATAAACTTGACCTTCTATTGTACTCGTGAGAAAATGAATTCACAAAAAAAATATCCCTTTGACTTCTTTTCAAAAAAGACAAATTTTTGGCTAAAATAATGTGAATAGTGACCTATAGTAGCAAATAAATTTTGTCTTTTTTGCTGTGAAGTCAATTTTTGTTTTTTTTTCATCCAGATTTTTTTACTAGTGCAAAAGTAAGTCAAGTGTTTTGTCAAAATAGTTCTTACCTATTTTGACTTTTTATTAAAATAATAAAAAAATCCCATATAGGGTGTATATACATGCAGGTTCCAAAGTGTATTTCCCTCCATCCTCGATCGATCTATGCTTTCACCGTCTCACACACACACACACAATTCGTCACAGTGATCAAAGAGTGAGACTGCTTAGTATTAGCAGCTGCACCGACGTAAGTGCGACGATGGACGCGCCGGCCCCCGACAGCATCGCCGGTGAGTATTAGTGCGACAGTGAATTTCGTCTCTGGATTCCCCCCGGCACGGCGTCGCCATTCTCTTCGTATATCCGTTATGATGAGTAGTTCATTGTTGATTTGCTTGTAACTGTGTGTGCCTGCAGCTGAGGAGGGCGGGCAGCAACAGATGCACCAGGACGAGAAAGAGCACAAGCCGATGTTCAGGAGAGTCAAGGACAAGATGAGGAAGATCAAGAACACCATCGCCGGCCACGGCCACGGCCGCGAGCAGGACACCGGTGGCGGTGATAGCAACAGCACCGGCGAGGACGAGGAGAATGCGGCGACGAGGGAAGCCGAGGTGGAGAAGGGCGGATACCAGCAGCAAGACGTCGAGGACAAGCCCATCTTCGCGGACTCCAGTCCCGAGCACAACGACGCTCCGGGGGTGCGGCTTGGTGACCTTGGCGCCACGGCAGCGGCACAGGAGGTGAAGCGCGACGACGCTCCGGGGGTGCGGCTTGGTTACCTTGGCGCCCCGGCAGCGACGCAGGAGGTGAAGCGCGACGACGCTCCGGGGGTGCGGCTTGGTGACCTTGGCGCCCCGGCAGCGGCGCAGGAGGTGAAGCGCGACGACGCTCCCGGGATGCGGCTTGGTGACCCTGGCGCCCCGGCAGCGGCGCAGGAGGTGAAGCGCGACGACGCTCCGGGGGTGCGGCTTGGTGACCCTGGCGCCCCGGCAGCGGCGCAGGAGGTGAAGCGCGACGACGCCGCGGGGATGCGGCTCAGCGACTTCGGCGCCCCGGCAGCGGCGCAGGAGGTGAAGCGTGACGACGCTCCGGGGGTTCGGCTCGGCGATCTCGGCAGCCCTGTCGTCGAGGACCCGGCCGTGCCGAACTTGAGGACGCCCATGCCGCGAGGTGGCGAAGACATCGGCACGACGGACGCTGCGCAGGACGACTCTAGCGCAACTGCCGCCCCTGAATCGCTGACCGCAGGTGCCGGGAAGAGGGACCTCGACTTGCCGCAAGAGGGAACGCGGGCGTCGTACACCGGCACGGAGGGGCTGAAGAACGCGGCAGCGGACGCGACGACGGAGGGCGCGCGTGGCGCGACGTACACCGACATGATCAAGTCCGCGGCGGCGGGCACCACGGAGTACGGCAAGAAGCTGGCGAGCACGGTGTACGACATGATCAAGTCCGCGGTGGCGGGCGCCACGGAGTACGGCAAGAAGCTAGCGAGCACGGTGTACGAGAAGGTGGCCGGCGTCGGCACGGCCGTGGCGAGCAAGGCCCAGCAGGTGACAACATCGGCCGGCACCGCGGTGCTTCACGGCGCGGCTCCAAGGACCAACACGAATGTGATGTGAAGTGCAGCGTGTGATCGATCAGTGCGCCCGGGTCGATCGCTGGAATAAGTCGCCTGGTGTTTGGGTTCATCTGGGGCTTCATCGTTCGTATATTTTGGGCAAAACGTGTTCTACAAGTGTTCACGTTTTGCATGTCCGTAAATCATGTACGGTACGCGTGTGTATCTACATGTTTCTGTCTGTCTGTCTAAATTCTTTTCAACTTCACGTCTGTAATCTGTGTGTTCAAACACTCGATGTTTCTTCGTCGTTGCCAGATGATTTTGTGATCCACCTGATCAGCTAACACGCTCAACTTCTTCAGCGGCCTTGTACTGTACCCGTATTGGGGATGTTCTTCAGCAACTTGGTGGAAAAAAAATAAGTTCAGAGTATCTCCATGTTCCCAACAACAATGAAGGCGGAATTGGAGAAGTTGGGCCCAAAACACTCGGCCCCAACATCTTGAAAACAGCCCAGCTCCCCTTCTAGGAGGCCTCTTCCAATGAAAAGGGTGTTTTTTTTCGAGTTGAATGAAAAAAGTGCTTAGATGAGTTGCTAAATGCATTAAGGCCCTGTTTGTTTGGGCTTTTGCTTCTGCTTTTGCAGCTTTTCCACTTTTCCCAGGAAACCACAAAAACTTCTAAATAGGTGCTTTGGGGGCTTTTTTGGCTTTTGATGAATCGATATAAAGCTTCTAAATTACGGTGACGGTTAGCGAAAGTTACGGTAGGGCGATCGGGAGGCGATCTCGGCTTCGCTAGGGTTCCCCCAGGCGAGGATCGAAAACCAGAGGGCTGCAGATCGGCGGCCTCCTCCCTGTGAGATGACACCTGTTTGAGCGTTCGGCGTGCTGCGGGCGCAATCTCAACCCTTCCCATCCACCATAAGCCTTCCGTGCTCTAGGGATCACGGTCGTAATACACTGGTAGTTTTCCCTACAGTTCTTCGCAGGAGGAAGGGAGCGGAGATGGAGGATGTAGAAGGACAGATGAGGGGACTGAAGCTGTCGGTAGCGGAGAAGAAAGGTTTGAAGATTTGGGAAGCGGAGAAGGGGAAGACGGTTGATTGGGTGGCTGATGACCCTCAAGAGGTGGGGAAGCTGTTTTCAGAGAAACTCGCCAATGAAGGAGTCGTGGGACAAACCCTGGGAAGAATCCGGTGTCCGATCAAGGGATTGGATTGTAAGGAACTGAGAACAAACGTCTTTCTTTTCACTTTCAGGTAGGCATCGGGATGGAGGAGAGCTCTTGAGGAGGGGCCATGGTTGTTTGATAAGGAACTACTAGTGATGGAGGAATTTGATCCGGAGAAGATGATATATGAATATGAGTTCAACCTGATACCCATGTGGTTTAGGGTTTTTGGACTACCGCTGGGATATATGAATAGAGCCACAGGAGAGAAGATTGGGGCGGATTTCAACGAGCTCATTGAGGTGGATGTAGGGCGTGATGGGAAGGTTGTAGGGAAATTCCTCTGGGTGAAGGTTAAGCTAGACATCACACAACCGCTGATGCGAGGGTTTATTTTGGAAAGGGAGAAGAAGAAGGGAGGTACCGGCGAGGAGATGTTGAAGAAGAAGGAGTTGCTATGGTCCCGTTTTGAGTATGAACACCTGCCAGACTTCTGTTACACATGTGGTGTCATCAGGCATGGTTAGAAGGAGTGCAATATGAAGCCAGTACCGGGAGAGGCGCCTCTATATGGGGCCTGGATGCGTGCTGAGGAATCTAGTAGAAGGGGCGAGGATGGAGGAAGATCACTATGGCAAGGCAGTAGGAGCAGCAGTGCCACAAAATCCAATAGTACGGTAGAGGAAGCGGGAGTAATCAAGTAGGGGGCGAGCGGCGGCAGTACAACTTAGGGAGAGGCATTGGTGGCTCGGGGAGCGATGCACCAAATTGGAGGAAGGATCAAACTTCCTCTAAAACCATTGACAATGGTGCGGTAGGAGAGGAGATGGAGGTCAATAGTCCAATTAAAGGCAATGAGACCAGGGAGATGGTAGATTCGATGAAGAACCACACAGTGAAACAACTAACTTTTGGATCTGACAGTGGTGTTCAGGGGGCGATGGAAAAGGTTGGCAACGAGCTTGGAAAGGATGAGGTGGATGCAGGGTGTGGGAGTCAGTCAGTAGAGGAGAGTAAGGAGGGGGCGTCGGAAGACATAGTGCAGAAGCAACCGGAAGGGGCTGAAGAGAAGAAAGGAAAGTGCAATAGAGGGAAAATTTTCAGGCGTAAAATACGTATAGTAGGAAACGATAAGTAAGAGAAACTGGGTGTCGAGCTGGGTAAACGAGGTGGGGAGGACATGGATCTCAATGCCGTTGCTACTACAAAGAGGGGCAGGCAGGGAGAGGTTGATGTGCAAGCGGGGGGGAGGGGGGATGATAACGGCAGGAGACCGGAAGAATGAAGAAAACAACACAAATATATCGGCCCGGCTGTCAGGGCAGCCTCGCCGAGCCCAATAAAAATGGTAAGTTGGAACTGCCGGGGACTCGGGAACGGCCCGGCAGTTCGTTCTCTTCTCAATTTGGGAAGAGTGGAGGAACCCGACATTCTGTTTTTGTGTGAAACTAGGATGGAGGAGAAGGAGTTGGATCGGTTTAGATGGCTGTTAGGGCTCACTCACATGTGTTCATGGAAGGGAAGGGAAGGAGTCCAGGTGTGGCATTGTTTTGGAGGAAGGTGGTGGATGTGACGTTGAGATCGTTTGGGAGGATGCACATTGATGTTGATGTAAGGAGGGAGGATGGTTTGGTGTGGAGGCTCACGGGAGTGTATGGTGAGTCGGAAATGGACAGGAAAAAGGAGACCTGGAGAACGTTGCGCATTCTGAAACAACAGCATCAGGGGTGGAAGGCCTTGGCTATGTCTCGGTGATTTTAATGAGATTTTGATGAGCATGGAAAAAGCAGGAGGGGCAGCCCGGCCCCAACACTACCTGGATGGCTTCCAGGAGGCCTTGCAAACCTGCGAGCTTGGTGACATTGGATTCGAGGGCGACATTTTCACATGGAGGAATCATAGCAAGGAACTTCGAACATATATACGCGAGAGGTTGGACAGGGCCACATCGAATGAAGAATGGTGCGAGCAGTTCCCGGAGTACACAGTGATCAATGGCCCCCCCAGACACTCTGACCATCTGCCTATTATTGTGAATATTGAAGCTATTGATAGGGAGTGGAAGAGAGGGGATGGGAACTTTCGGTTTGAGGCGCGTTGGCTACAAGTGGAAGGGTGTGAGGATATTGTACGTGGAGCCTGGGAGAAGAGCTGGGACATGGGGGATGGAAAAGTGGCTAAAGCACTTAAAAAAGTGGCGGGGGATATTTGCACATGGAGCAAGGAGGTGGTGGGGGAGTTGGAGGGAAGGTTAAAAAGAGCAAAAAAAGAGCTAGAAGCATGTATGAGGGTGGCAGTGTCGGAGCATAAAATCAAAGAAGAGGCTTGGTTGCGGTGTCTGATCAAGGAGCTAGAGGAGAAGAAGCATACGCAGTTGAAACAAAGGGCCCATATGTGGTGGCTGAAGGATGAAAATAGGAACATTAAGTATCTGGAGTTGGTAGCCTCGGCGAGGAAGAAAACTAACAAAATAAAGAAGTTGAGGAAGGAGGATGGATCGATGGTAGAGGCAGGCGAGAAGATGACTAACTATGTGTGCTCATTTTTTCAGGAACTTTTCTCAGCAACATCAAATCCTCATCGATTGCCGAAACTCCTTGAGAAGGTGCCGCCGGGGGTTACTGAGGCCATGAATAACATCTTGCTTGCTGAACTCACTCGCGAGGAAGTAAAGGCGGCACTGGACCATATCGGCGATCTAAAGGCCCCGGGCCCGGATGGCATGCCGGCGAGTGTTTAAGAGGCATTGGCATCTTATGGGGGACCAAATAGTGGATGAGGTGCTGCGAGTGCTAAATGGAGGAGACATGCCTGAAGGGTGGAACGACACTCATGTGGTCCTAATCCCCAAGGTAAAGAATCCACAAAGAATAAAGGATCTTCAGCCAATCAGTTTATGCAATGTTCTGTACAAGCTAGTCTCCAAAGTGATAGCCAATAGACTGAAGATGATTCTCCAATCGCTGATTTCTGACAACCAGAGCGCGTTTGTTTCGGGAATATTGATAACGGATAATGTACTTATCTCTTATGAGCTCTCTCACTATGTCATGAATAAGAGGAGTGGGAAGGATGGGTACACGGCGGTGAAGGCCGACATGAGCAAGGCATATGACCGGGTAGAGTGGTGCTTCCTCTAGGCGATGATGTGCAAAATGGGCTTTAGGAGGGAGTGGGTGGGCTTTCATGAAATGCGTCAGCACGGTCAGGTACCAGATCAAAGTTAATGGGGAGCTGACACACCAATTCTGCCCATCGAGAGGTTTGCGCCAAGGGGATCCGGCCTCCCCTTATCTGTTTGTAATATGTGTCGAGGGGCTGCCAGCCTTGCTCCCTGATGCAGAACAACGAGGGAGGATAAGTGGGATCAAGGTGTGCCCGAGAGCACCATGTGTATCCCACTTGTTCTTTGCTGATGACTCTATGTTATTGATGAAGGCGAAGCAACTGAAGGCCGAGGCACTACACGATATATTACAGCTGTATGAAGAATGCTCGGGTCAGTGCATCAATGTAGAGAAGTCAGCCCTCATGTTCAGTCCCAATACGGAGGATGGAGTTAAAGAGAGTATCAAGAACACACTCAATATAAGGAGTGCAAATTGGAATGAGAAGTACCTTGGGCTCCCTGTACATGTGGGTTGTTCTAGGAGGAAGACCTTTGC
>NC_041391.1:721132064-721133932 GCF_002162155.2 Triticum dicoccoides | reverse complement strand
GGGGGGTCTATGGCTGGCAGGAGAGGCTACTAGCAAAAGAGAGTAAGAAGGTGCTTGTTAAAGGTGTAGCACAGGCGATCAATGTCCTGCTTCGATCTGACTAAAACCTTTTGCACAGAACTGAACACATTGTTGGGCAAGTTCTGGTGGAGTCAACAAGACAAACAAAATCCGATGCACTGGCTAAGCTGGGACAAGCTTACTCAACCCAAAGCATTGGGAGGCTTAGGTTTCCGGGATATGCATAGTTTCAGTATAGCTATGCTCTCAAGGCAGGGCTGGAGATTGATCCAAAACCCCGAGAGTTTGTGTTCTAGAGTTCTCAAAGCTCGGTATTTCCCGCACAGAAGTGCACTTGAGGCGATAGCTCATGACGGCATCTCATATGCTTGGCGCAGCATCCTACATGGGCTCGATCTTGTGAAAAAAGGCTATATATGGCAGATTGGGGATGGGGCTACAGTGGATATTTGGAACGAGCCATGGCTGCCGAGGGCCTGGTCGAGACGGGTCATTACGCCGAGGGGGGAGAGCTTGCTGACTAGGGTTGAGGAGCTTATAAGCCCGGTTACCGGACAGTGGGATGAAGAGCTAGTGCGGGACACTTTTTGTGAAGTAGATGCCCGGCAGATCTTGCAAATCCATGGTTCCTGTACACCATAACGCCACACTCCCCAAACCCTCCCCCCACCTATATTAAGGTGGAGTGCCTCTCCTTCGCCGCTGGACCAACGTGTCGTCGCCGTACCATCACCAGCAACCGTCGCGTTAGTCTTAAGGAGAGGGAGAGATATCTCACACATGGGGCCATATGTCGAGTTGAGAGTAGGGATGAAAATGGAGTGGAAACTTGAAAAATGTAAACGGAGAGGAAATATGAAAACGGAAACGGAAATTTGCAAAACGGAAGTGGAAATGGAATTTTTTATGCAGAAACAAAAAAAAACGGAACCGTGTTTTCCGGGGAACATGCATGGAAATGGAACTTTCCGTTTTCGTGAGTATGGAATTTCTGTTTTTTCTATAGACCTATAACTGCTTTGTAACCCAACCACCAAAAAGAACACAATGACACAATTAGTAGAATGGATCTGAGGCCCAACTTCTACTACCACACATGTACTCAGCTTGACCCTATACGCAATTGTCCAGTACTACTACAATACTGTGCTAAGTTGCTAACATAATGATATTATTTTGTAGCCATGTTAACAACTCATTAAATTTATTTGTTTTTGTGTGTATTTCTCTATGATTCAAGGGGGTTTTAAGTTCCGATCAATGCCTATTTCTGTTTCCGTATCCGTTTTGTATTCGCTTTGTGTCCGTTTCCGGTAGTATCTGTTTTCGTATTCATTTCCGGGGTTTCTGTATTCGTTTCAACTTCTGCAAAAAAAATGTGAAAACAAATATGATAGCACTCAGTTCTGTCCATTTCCGCTCCGTTTTCATCCCTAGTGCGTGGGTGCGTGGGTGCGTGCATCTAGCTTGAATGATTCACCTTTTTTTCTTGTTTTTGACCTCCCAAGTAAGTTGTGCTGACTGGACTAACTCTTGTTTCAGTGATAAGGAACACAAACAAGACAAAAATCCTTGTGTCACACTTGTGCCGTAGCTAGATCAAGCCTATGTTCGTACCCCTATTCCTTACTGTCCGAATCAGTCCCTCAATAGTAGGCGCACACCAACGCGCACGGCGTAGGTGAATTTTTCTATTCATCATGATTTTCGTCATCGAGATATGTTTCGGTGCCGTCCATTTTGTTGCCGACATTCGGCATGGCTTCAGGAAGCCCCACTAGATGTGGAGTTGTTGCCAATCCACGGCACAACGCACTTCCGTGCAAGTTCCTATGGAGTACTTCTCC
>NC_041391.1:721116023-721131667 GCF_002162155.2 Triticum dicoccoides | reverse complement strand
GTCGCTGCAAGTGCTCTGGACACTCACTTCTCTAGCAGTGGGTAAGGCACGTTGTGACCCTCCAAGCCGCAGCCGAGCAGTTGGTTAAACTTGAGCCCGATAGGCCATTTCATGATTTGTTTGCGTCCCTACATGAAGAGGAAGAGGAAGAAGGAAGCTGCGAGAGCACGGAAGCCTCAGCTGAAATTTTCATGGCCGACATAGACAACGGCCGTCCTAGATTCCCCGAACATCAAGATGGTCAATGGCGCATAACTAAAAAAAAAAATGAAACTCCATGGGCACTAGCACCCACGGTTTTCTTGATATAGAAGAAGCATCCCTCATGAGAATTCCAGAAATTCGTCCCCGACGTGGATCGAACTCTGGTCGTTAGGTTTACAATCATGCGCCCCCAACCACTGGGCTATGCCCACGTCCTCAATGGCGCATAACTGATGCAGTGATCGACGACGCCCTAGGCGGTGGCACCCGGATTGATGGGATGGCACCGCCCCTCGCTGTGGAGCAAGTTGACAAACTCAACAAGGTGACCGAGCAAACCCTACACATGTCGACTACGATGACCACCCCCGAAGCACTCATCTTGTTGACTCCATTCAACCGTCAGGGTCAGTAGCAAAAGGGCTCAGGCAAATACAGGCGCTAGCTCTTGAAGGCAGCCGTGGCGCAAAATTCTGCCGTGTCCCAGTCCCAAAATCGTATTCACAGCAAGTCTACCCGGGCGGACACAACTATGTCGGCTCATAGCCCTCTTGTGCCTCGGCGACACACAGAATCACCTCCCTGGAGAGATGAAGGGCTTACTCGGCGACCGAAACGCCCTATGTAACAAGGTGATCGGTTTCATGGTCGGCGATCACGCACTCGGCAGCATGACGATCGTTACCATGGTCGAATGAGCCCTGCAAGGGATGTCCCATATTCGCCCCGGCGATACGGCGACAGATACGACCATGGTGATGACTGGAGGCCCAGTCCGCTGCACCTGCCGAGTAGACATTACCATTGTAAACATGATGATGTGGATTACCGATACCCCAATTCAACTCTTGATGGCTCCTAGCCCATAATTTGGTGGACCGAGGCCGAGCGAACAAAGACTACAATGCCAGAGATTACTCGAGTGGATCGAGTTATTCGGGCCCGACGTGTTTCAGCAGGTACATCCAGTCGACGGTGATTCATGCGGACTTCCGGTTAGCAGCAGGGGTATGCAATTCGCCGGTGAGTCAAATACTATAAACATGGCTAGATGATTACCATGTGGCAGTCTAGAGTGGAGGAGGCGATGACAATGAATTATCTTCCTTAGATGCTTGAAGGATCTTCTCGGGCATGGCTCAATTAGCTGCCGCCCAACAGTACATTCAGCTGGGAGGACCTCTTCTGAGTGTTCGTCAAGAATTTTGAAAGAACCTACAAGCGGCGAGGTGGGCTGGCCGAGTTACAACACTCGATTTGCTACATTTGGAGCATTTGGTGTGCTTAAATTTGATAATTCAGATTATAAACTTTGAATTCGGTTTCTAAACTATATCCGTGATTTGCTTGAATATTCAAATCTATGTTTAGTTTCGATATGTCTGCTAATAAGTATACTAGAATTGTAAAGTTTAGAAAAAAATAAAGTTGAATATTCAAATTTATGTTTAGTTTCGATATGTGTGCTAATATGCATACTAGAATTGCAAAGTTTAGAAAAAAAACATTTACTCCGTTAAATATAGGAGATCGGCTAGGCCTGGCCAAATCTTAGTGGAGTAAATGTACACCAGCAAGGGTTTACTCCACTATATCCTTCTCTATTTATTGAGGATCGGTTAGAAATGGCCTAACTACGGTACATATAGCATTACTCTAGCAAAATCACTCTTCGCCGAAAAAGTATGTGCCGAAGTGCAAAGTTGTCTTCTTTGAAAGAACAACGAAAGCAGTCTGCATATATATTCATGCATGACCCACGATGCAGCGTGCGCAGCTGAGCTTGAGGGATTCTCGTGGAGACCTCGCCACGGCGGCACAAGCTAGTAAGTAGTGCCGCAAGATTTCTCTAGTCAGTGATGCATGTTGTGTTTGATTTTGATCTCTGAATATGCTGCAGCCGAGGAGCTGATGCATAATAAGAATGGTGAGGTGCAAGCCATCATATTGTCCCACGCATCGGCGGATGCAGGGCTATTCGAAGGCATGGCGGAACGCAGCAACGTCCCGATCCTCTGGTCCTCCTCTGCCCCCTCGCCGGCGTTGCAATCACGCTTCTGTTGGCTTTTGAACTATAGATCAAAACCACCCACGAACTATGCACCGTAGTGCAAAGCTAGCAAGCAAGCACACAGCCTAGCAGCTTGATGGATGAACAGTAGCTAGCTAGTACGTGCACCTCTTGTACGTGAAGCTGGCTTGCTAGTGCTCAAATCGCTCAGATCGATTTACGTCGGCGTCGACGAAACTCTTGCGTAACTTGACGAACACAGAAAAACTGATCGATGATTGATAGCCAAAGGCTCTTATGGAGCCTTGTACGCTTTATTGCTTTTTTGATTTTCTTCAGTATATAAAAGATACATAAGTCACGTCCAACACGCCTCCGACTCGGCCGGCAGCCAACACGATGCAACCCCAACTCGTACACAAGTCCGGTTTACCTAGGTGAAAACAAGACTGACTAGTACTAGGACTTTAGACTAATACGTGACTATACCTAATACTACAACTAGATTAATTCTTACATTCACCTCCTTAATCTGGTTGCTTTGTCTCCAGTTCTTGTACTCCGACTTTCTTTCTCATCTCGATGAACTTCTGTCGACCGAGTGACTTCGTGAGAATGTCGGCAAGCTGGTCATTCATGTTCACGTGCTGAACTTCGATCATCCATTCCTCAATGCACTCCCGGATATGGTGGAACCGAGTATCTATGTGCTTGCTCCTCTCGTGATGAACCGGATTTTTGCACAATGAGATTGCAGCTTGGTTGTCAATCTTCAATGACACCTTCTGCACCTCCCGCTTTGCAAGATCAGCTAGGAGTCTTCTCAGCCACACTGCTTGACAAGCCGCCGTGCTTGCCGTTATGTATTCTGCCTCGCATGAAGACAGTGCAACCACATTTTGCTTGATAGGATTTGGGCCAAGATAGAATATCATGCCCGTTGTGCTTTTCCGGTCATCCACATCACCTGCCATGTCGCTATCTGAGTATCCACGAAGGATCAATCCTTCCTTTCCCTTTCGGTACGTGTTTGACAAAAAAACAACAACGATGGTTATCGTGTTACTATCTCTCTACGCGCCAGGGGAAATAAACATGCGGGCGTGCCAGTGTACCAAGTACACAAATAAAATTAGGGAAACTTATATTTTATTAATCTCTCATCGGAGAAACAAATTACATGATCCCTTTACATAAGCGCTCCGTGGCCTGCTAGCGCGGCCGATATGACTTGGGCGATTGTGAAGTTCTGGTTCACGGGGCCTTGGGAAGCTCCCGCTTAATTACGTCCGCGAACTGAAGCCGCGGACAACCTCCGATTAAGCTGCTGCAATGGTCGTCGTCTTCAAGTCTCGTCTTCTCCAAGTGCTCGGTGTAGACGATGGAGATGATGTGGTGGAAAAGAAGGGTGGAGCGGTATGTCCGTCGCTCTGGCGATGCTGGGCCGTGTCCCTCCGGCTTGTAGATGTCCGATGATGAAGGTGTCTGGCCTCGTCAGCTCAGACATATGGGCGGCCTTCGCCTCGTCGGTGCCCGGCCTGGTGGTGTCCGCCTCGTCGGTGTCAGACTGGATGTCTTGCCTTCACCTCGTCGGTGCCCGGCAAGATATGTGTACCTTCATCGGAAGAAAGACATGTCGGTGAAGTGGCTTCGCCTCGTCGGAGCTTGGACGATGTTGGGGAAAGGTCTTGATGTAGAAGTTGGAGTCGACTTGAGTGTCACCGCGTGCCATGCAGCGTCGCCTGAAGATGACGAGCTTGTCGATGTAGACCTCGAGGCGTCGCATTTACGGTGACAACCTCCACACGGTATAGATGATTGGTGTAGAAGAATGGCGACGTGCCGGTGCAGTCGGCATCCTTGCCAAGCGATAAATCAAAGAAGATGGCAATATCATCATGTCGAATTCCGATGGCGCCGAGGTAGAGGACATACTTGCCAAATGAAGAGTTGATGAAGATTGTAACGCTGTGCCGAGGTAACCGCCGTCCACGCCGGGTGTGAAGTCGATATAGGCATACGACGACACGTTGATGCAGACGTCGTCCTCGTTGGATGAAGAGTTGATGTAGTTGAATGACCGTCGAGCCTGATGTTGGTGATGACGACATTGGCAAGGTTGATGAAGATGTCAGGACGATGGGTAACTCCTCCTCGGTCTTCTTCGGCGGCATCGGACGAGCCCTAATCATCCGGCCAACATCTCCGTAGTGAGTCCTATCTGCCGCTCAACTTCGGATGCGCTGAAATGAGAGGAAAAAAGAGAGAGATAAAGAGAAGATGGCGTGTGTAGGTCAGGGTGGACGAAACGGTCCGGTCCTTCGGTCCGGCTCGCGGCCCGCTCGGTGCAGGCCGGCTCGGTCCAGGCCCGCTGAAAAAAGTCATCGGTCCAGTCCCTAGAAAATGGACCGAAATTTTCTCGGTCCGGTCCGGTCAAAGCTCGGTCTGCTCGTTCGGACCGCGACATTTAGCCCAGCTCACAGGCCACAGCCCACAGCAACCCATATAGAGCCCAGTGCGTCAAAAAAAACCATATAGAGCCTAGCGCAGACGGCAATAAAGGCAAAGCAGAGAGTTCAAGTACGCAACCCCGTCCATTCCCCTCCCCCGACCCCGAGCGGTCGAGCGCCGCCTCCGCCGGCTTCCGTCGTCAACCACCTCCTGGTGCTGCCGTCGTCAACCACCTCGCCGTAGACCACGAAGCCGTAGTACTGGAGGGAAAGAGGAGAAGAGGAGGGAGCGCAGCGCGTGCAGCTGCCTGCCGTCGAGTTGAGGGTCGACCGCCGCCGTCTCCACCTGTCCGCCGTCGACCACCTCCTCGCCGGCTCGCTGCTGTCGATAAGAGATGACCACGAAGCTGGAGGAGGGGGAGGATGTGCCTGCACCTGCACGCCGTCTCCCCTGCACCTGTTCGATCTCCTCTGTCCTCTCCTCTGCATTATCCCATCTCTGACCGAGGTATTCAGTGCCAAAATTTTCAACAATTAGTACTGAATTGTTAGCAGTTCGTACTGATCTATTGAGTGTTGAATACACCATTGTTAGCAGTTAGTACTGAATTCCAAAATTTTCTTACATCATCTTTCATCCATTCTTCAGCTTGTCATGGTAAATCTATAGCATAACTTGCTTATTTATTGTCGATTCCATCCTCTTTTGAAACAAGCATTCTAAATGTTCAAAATTAGTCTCATATATGCTGTATTCTTGGTCCATTTGCTTTACAAAATATAAAAGGATGACTAAACAGTGGTTAAACAGAGCCAAAAATCCTCCCACCGCACTCCCAGGATACAAATTCAGCCGGTCCAGTCGGTCCTCTCGGTCTTGACCGAGCTTTGCTGCAGCTGGTCCGGTCCTGAAAATATGAACCGCCAGCCACTTCGGTCCGGTCCGGACTGGACCGGCCGTGGCCGGTCCAAAGCAGGGCTCGGTCAGGGACCGGACCGGCCTGGACCGCGTCCACCCCTATGTGTAGGCATGCAATTGAAGAAGATGATGGCATGGCCTTAGATGTCCGCCTCCTTGCTTGTAGGTGGCTACACTTGTTCTCCTGGAAGATGCACACACAAGTTCGTCACTGACGCAAGTATGCTTAGTCTCGGCGCGTCATCTACAGTATTCATGGGCGCGCGCCTGGTCGCTGCCATCTTGAGCCTTGTTGTAGCGCGTACTAGGTCGCTGCCGCCGAGTGTCTCATCGATTCCAGGGAGATGGCATCGAAGCTTCATATTCATGTGTATGTGGATATCATCTGCCCAGTGCTTGGGCGCTATGTGTCGCTGCTCCCAACTGGTGCAGGTCGATGTTGGCAGGATGGAGATGGCGCCGGGTCATAAGCCGACAGCTTCGACGCCGTTATGGTGGTGTAGATGGTGTAGGGCCGCACGTCGACAGAGTGGAGACGGCACCGGGATGCAGGTCGGCGGCTCTCACATCATCATGGCGGTGGTGATGGAGATAGCGCCGGGCTTCAGACCGGCAGCTCCAGTATCGTCGTGGCGGTGGTGATGGAGCCGGGCTGCACGCCGGCATGGTGGAGATAGCGTCGGGCTTGAGGCCGGCAGCTCCGACGTTGTCGTGGCGATGGTGATGGAGCCGGGCCACACGCCGGTCATCCCTTCGGTGTCGCTGCCGAGGTAGAGTTGGTGCCGTGCTGCTTGCCGGGAGCCCTGGCGCTGTCGTTCGTGGCGGTGAAGACAGTGCCGGGATATACGCCGGTGGCCTTCCGTTGTCGCTGCTGAGGTGGGGTTGGCGCCGAGCTACTCACCGGCAGCCTCGCCGTCGTCGTCTCGAAGCATATCTGGAAGAAGACACTTCTAGTGAGCCCTTCGTTGACGTCGCGGCGCCTCCATGGAGGTGAATTCGACGGGGCGTCTGGTGTCTGTGTAGATGGAAGACGGCACTGCCAGCCGGTCCTCCGGCGTCGTCGTGGAACACCCAAGTTGCCACAGCCGCCGGCGCGTCATCTCAACGTGGTGCCCGCGGCCTCCATTGGCGCGTGTATGTCAGCCTGGACGACACGAGCAAGCTTTGCGGCCCGCTCGTGGCCCGTTCAGGACCGGACCGTACGGTCCAGGCCCGGTAGAAAAACAGGACGGGCCGGGCCCAGAAATACAGACCGCAAAAAGTTCGTTCCGGTCCGGTCTTTAACCGGGCCGACCGAGCGGACCGCTGGCGCAGCAAGGCCCATCTGGCTGGACAGATCGAGGCATCGAGCGAACCCCCTCCCCTCGTTCCATTCCCCCTCCCCCCTCCCCTCGCTCTCCTCTCCTCACAGCGCCTCCTCCTCTCCAATCCCAAACCCTAACCCTTCATCGACGGCGCCATCGCCCGCGGCTTCTCCCCTTCATCGACGGCGCCATTGCCCGCGGCCTCTCCCCTTCATCGACGGCGCCATCGCCCAACGGCCTCTCCCCTTCATCGACGGCGCCATCGCCCATGGCCTCTCCCCTTCATCGACGACGCCATCGCCCGCGGCCTCTCCCCTTCATCGACGGTGCCATCTCGTCCGAGTACGAGCTGGAGGAGCACGTGTACGTCGGGGACGCAGCAAGGCCAGCACGCCATCGGTCCCGTCTTCCCTGGTTCCTCGCCGAGCGCCACGAAGAGGAAGAGGTAACCTGACCTGTAACCCCGCCAAACTGAGATGATTCAGTGCTGAACTTAGATAGGTGATCTAGAGATCTAGTGTTTGAACAAGAAACTTTCTGAATTTTCTGAACTTATGTAAGAGTTTCTGAATTTTCTGAACTTATGCCCGTGATTATAAGGAAGCCTTGACCTCTCATGCTGGTTCCAATGCCAACTATGCTTGGGCGCCGACAAACGCAGAGTGGGACATGTATGACCTTATCTCTCCATTACTTGAGAGTTTGGCTGAGGTGACAAATGCATTTTCAGGAAGTTTATATCCCACTTCGAACATCTTCTATCCATACATTGTTGGTGTCAAGCTTGCAATCAAACGTGCAATGACTAGTGATAGTGACCACTACAAGGAAATGGGTGAAGCAATGTTGGAGAAGTTTGACAAATATTGGGAAGAAAAGAACAATGCCATGCTGATCGCAACCGTCTTTGATCCACGGTACATATGCTTGCTGTTTTCACTCCAATGTTTTTTTATTCATGTGCTTGCTGTTTTTTTATTATTGTGCTTGCTGTTTTTTTATTCATGTGCTTGCTAATTCACTCCAATGCTATCATCTTTCATCCTAGGTACAAGATGAATTACATAGAGTGGGCCTTTGGAGAACTATATGGAGTAGGAAGTACGAGGTGTAGGACTGAGATGAAAATCGTGGAGAAAGAGTTGGCGACCTTGTATGACAAATGTGTTTCCCAAGATAAGCGAGCTGGAAATGGAGAAAGTGTATCTTCCTCTACAAACATTCCTAGTATCCCGGTTCAAGCTGGGTATGAGTCCTTCTTATCGTCCCGTTCAACAAGAATATCAAAGAGTGAGTTGAGGAACTACTTAGAGGATGCGGTTGAACCTCGCAACAAGGCTCTTGATCTTCTTGGTTGGTGGAAAGTCAATGCTCCTAGGTACCCAATTATGGCCAAGAGAGCCAGGAGGTTCCTTACTATCCCGGCTACCTCCGTGTCTTCAGAATCTACCTTCAGCACGACCGGAAGGATTTTAGGTATGTCAACTCGTACTAATGAACTTTGGATATAAACTTGTCAAGTTCTCATCCTCAAACTAGTTTGTCTACTTGTGTGTATTAGATGACTACAGGAGTTCGTTAAAACCGGTTATGGTGGAGGCATTAGTTTGTGGTGCAAGTTATATCAAGGGTGCTCACGTTGACTTGAATCTGGTGGTATGTTTGCCATCTTTTCCTTACCTTTTTCTTTCTTTCTTTTTTGGTCTTGTTGTGGTGTGAGCATTTGTCGAACTTCCACACTTGTAGCCGAGGGATGAGAATGAAGAGGATGATGTTGAAACCATCAAGTTACCCATCGTGGAGGAGATCAACGATTGGTAACAATTCTTCCTACATGTTTCACTTGGTATACGATACCAAACATTATTTATGTGAATGTTGCTTATCTTGTAGACACTCATCATGTGGATGTTGATATTGATCTTGCTATTTTGGAGACGAATGTCAAAGTGATCTTTCTCATGGGAAGGCTACTTTTGCATTTGGGTTATGTTCGAACTTGTCAAGTCATGAACTGTGAAATGTCACAACTAGCTTGGAGATGAACCTCTCATTTGTGTTATGTTCAACTTGCCAATTGACATGGACTTGAAATTGTCATTGCAAGTTTGTAATCGTGTCGTTCAATGATGATAAGACATTATGTTTGTGGATGTGGTATTTGTGTTGCTTAACCTGATTTGTGCTATGTTTGCTGTCAAAATCAGTTGTTTTGATGCCCAAAAAACAAAGGAAATGCTGTCCGAATGTAGTTATTTTTACTGTCCAAATTTAGTCTAGTGCCTGCTGTCCAAATGAATTGTTTGTGGATGTGATATATCTGCTGTTCCTGTCCAAACTTACCTGAAAATGTAGTGAGGAGTTATGACTTATCATATTACATCCATTCATAAGCTTGTCACTATGTGATGCCCAAACAGTAGCTAAACTTATCTACTTGTTGTTGCACTTTTGCTTTATTTACTCTCCAAAATCAACAGATGCCTAAACTGATGACTAGTCTGTTGCATGTTCTAGCATACACTTTGCTCCTTCTCTGAATAATAGGACCGGCAGCATGCATATGTCCACGTACAGTCAGTAGCTCAGCTAGTTTGGCTCAAGACCAGGTCATGGGATGGATCGTGCGATCGGCAGCTACCTGCAACTGCATAAACAACAGCTAAATATGACCTATACGCAGCAAAATACAGTCTGCCAGGCAAGGTGACGGGCCGGTCCATTCGGTCCTCTCGGGCTTGACCGAGCTGGCCCCCAAACGGTCCGGTCCCAGAAAAGGAGCTCGTTGGACAGCTCGGTCCTGTCCGGACCGGACCGCCGGCGGCCGGTCCAAGTGGCGGCTCGGACCGGGACCGGACCGGCCCGGACCGTGTCCACCCTGACGTGTATGTGTAGCCGCTGCGTCTGGGCTGTGTGGGTTGATGTGTACTGTGGAAGAGTACATGGAAGAAGGCGCCGCCAGTGGACTCTCTGGCCGTCGACGTCGGGGTACGTCCATGGAGCTGATGCGGCCCCCCTCCATCTCCTCGCCATCGCCGCCGCCGTGGGCACATCTCAACTCTGGTCCCTCTTGGTGTAATCTGATGTACTACCAAAAATAGAAAGAAAAAGAAACGACTCATCGAAGAGAAGAGCACCGTGCCCTTGTATGCATGCGCCATGCAACTCAAAAGGTCTCCCGTCCTCTGAAGAGCTGGCTTGACTTGACACACAAACAGCCTCGTGTGTGATGCCGCCGACGTCGTCAAGCCCCGACGGGTGTCATTGCCTCGCGCCGCCACGTCCTCTCGCCAATCTTCCCGCATGTGTACCCGCACCGCCGCGAGCGAGCGAGCCGCCGGTCGTGCGTGCCGCCACCGTGGGCGCGTGTATCTCGGCTGGCTGCGTCCGTCCCGATCTTGCCGATGCTGCCGCCAGGCGCATCTGTTCTTGGTCCTCTCCCTTCCAGCGGGCGCGCCCACTCCTCGGCCTCCTCCGTCCATCTCTTCGACGCTGTCGCCCCTGGGGCTGAAGAGAGATGAAATGAGAGAAGAAAACAGTGAGAAGATTAATTATATAGGCACGCCATTGGCAAAGAAGGATGCTTGTTGTGTTGATGGTTGATGTAGCATGTGGCTGCTTTTATAGAAGAAGGCTTCGATCGGGCTCGCCGGCGGCCGTTCGTCGTCGTCGCGGACGCCGGCGCATCATCTGCGCCCTAGGAGTGCACCGAGACCGAGCGCATGGTCTGCTGGCACGGTGCTCGCGGCCTCCGACGGCGCGTGTAGTCGCTGCCTCTCCAGATGGGCGCGTCTCCTCTCGCTCCTCCCCTTTCCCCCCTTGATCAATATGTTCAGTAGTATTTATAGGCAGAGGCAGCGCAGCCTAGCTGCTGGTTGTTGCCGATCTTCTTGGGACAGATAAGTACGTACTTGTTAGGATCATAGTTATCTGTTCTTTGGTACTTATCCGGCTGGTCATTGAGTTATTGTGACGCGCATGTACACGACTAAACACGCGGTGCACCACGACCTGATCGATCGGACATGCACGAATATGTGGTCATTTGCCTCCTGTACAACTTGGATAATTAATTAGCTACGTACAGCACGTACCACATGGATACACACATAATATTATTCATTTTTCTATGTATAGCTAGCTAATCAAGTTGATTAGATTATCAACGTACAGGTAGGCATAGATAATGCTCTCCACCGACTGGTTACCATAATATTTTTCAAAGAAAAACAACATCTTTGTCACTTCCATATACACGCTTGTACGTGCCTATTGGTGCCATATTTTCATAAAATTGCAACAAAAACGCGTCGAACAGTCCGTGCAGCCAAGATTAATAGTGCCTTTCACATAGCGCAAGATTTGCTTGACCGCGCTCATGTGTTCGGTTGTCGGATTCTCCATGAAACGACTCACGATCCCGACTGAATAAGCCAAGTCAGGTCGAGTATGCACCAAATATCTTAGGCTGCCCACAACGCTTCGATACATTGTGGTGTCCACCGGCGGATTTGAGCTACGCTTGCTCAACTTGTGGCGTTGGTCCATTGGAGCTTGTGTCTCGTAGCAATCTGTCATGCCACACTTGTCCAATAACTTGACCGCATAAGCCGATTGACATAGGGAAATCTCGCCGGAGCTTTGCTTCACTTCGATGCCCAAGTAATAGCTAAGTAATCCCAGATCGCTCATGCTAAACTTCTTCTTCATCTGCGCCTTGAAACGTTCAATTTCTTGCGTGCTATGTCCGGTGATAATCAGATCGTCGACATAAACTCCAACTAGCAGGTTCGATCCTTTGGAGTTCTTTGTATAGACCGCGTGCTCGAGCGGACATCTCTTGAACCCGAGCGAGATCAAACTTCGGTCTAACTTTGCGTTCCAAGCTCTTGGCGCTTGCTTCAACCCATAAAGTGCCTTCTTGAGCTTGTAAACTTTTCCTTCTTCGCTTTTCTTCTCGTAGCCGTGGGGTTGTTCCACGTACACTTTTTCTTTGAGGTCGCCGTTGAGGAAAGCGGATTTCACATCCATATGATGAACCTTCCAATCCTCTTGTGCTGCCAAAGCCAGGAGCACTCTCACCGTCTCGATTCGAGCAACCGGTGCAAACACCTCCTCATAGTCAACTCCTTGACGTTGTACGTAGCCCTTTGCGACGAGTCTTGCCTTATGCTTCACAATGATGGCACCCTTCGTGTCCTTCTTCAACTTGTAAACCCACTTCAAACCTATGGCCTTTTGGTTCGAAGGTCGGGTTACCAAAGTCCACGTGCCATTGCTCTCGATCGCCTTCATCTCCTCATCCATGGCGTGCATCCAACTTGAACTTTTGCTCGCCTCTACGAAGTTCGCCCGCTCCTCAACTCCGAGTAAACACAAATCGGAGTACTAGAGCGTAACTGGCTTTGCGTACTTGTAGACTTTCGTGAGGGTCTTGTAGCGACGAGGCCCGGAAGAATCCGTCGTGGCTTGCGAAGGAGGCGACACAAATTGTGTTGGCGTCGATGCACTTGAGGAAGACGGTTGAGTCTCGAGCGTGGTAGATGCCGGGTCGTTGGCATCCGCGTCATTGGCGTAGTCGTCGTGATCGTGACCATCATCTTGATTGTCATCATCACTATGCGCCTCATTGTTGAGATCTCCGCCTGTGTCGTGCGCATCGTTGTCGCTATCACCTTGCGACCCATGTGCGTCGTCGTCGGTGTCGGCACCATGATGATCACTGCCATTGCGGTCACCTCGGTTGTGCGTCTTGCCAACCACCTGGATGTCTTCCCCTGCATCATCATCAGTTGGAAATTCAACCGTGAATATATTACCGTTTGGAGCATCGTTGGCTGTTGCGCTCCAATTCCACGCTTGGTTTTCTTCAAAAACAACGTCGCGTGAAATCCGTAGACGCTTGGTTCGTGGATCGTAGAAGCGGTATGCCTTGGTGCCGGAACTCCTCTCGTATCCGATGAACACCATCTTGGTGCTGCGATCGGCAAGCTTTGAGAGATGCGGCTCCGCCGTCTTCACTTGCGCCACGCACCCCGAACGTCCGTAGATGAGACACATTCGGCTTACGTCCGTAAATTACTTCATACGGAGTCTTGCCGATCACCGCTTTCGTTGGAGCCCGATTGAGTAGATAGACCGTTGTCGAGACAGCTTCTCCCCAAAATGTCCCCGGCAAGTTCTTGCTCTTGAGTAAACTTCTCGCCATGTCAACGACGGTTCGATTGCGCCTTTCAACAACCCCGTTCTGCTGTGGCGTATAAGGTGCCGTGAGGAACCTTTTTATGCCGATCTTCTCGCAGTAGTCGTTGAACTCGTTCGACGTAAACTCTCCGCCGCGATCTGTCCGTAGAGCGCGAACCTTCAGCTTGTGTTCCATCTCCGTTGCAGCCTTCAGCTTCTTGAACGCTTCAAACGCCTCATCTTTAGATCGTAGGAGAACGACCCACATGTATCTCGAGTAGTCATCTACCATAAGGAAGAAGTACTTCTTTCCTCCGTGAGTTGCTGGGGTGATAGGGCCACATAGATCACCATGGAGCAGCTCGAGTGCATCACTTGCACGATAGGTAGACTGAGCAGGGAATGGCCTGCGGTGCTGTTTTCCAACCAAGCACCCATCACATACTCGATCAACATGGTCGATAAACGGCATCCCAGATACCATCTCCATCTTCGACATCTTCTTCAAGGCGTAGAAGTTAACGTGTCCAAATCTAGCATGCCATAACCAGGAATCATCATCACTCTTGGGCTCTTGGCGAGCCAACACTCCGGTTGAGATTGATCAAGGTTGAGGATATAGAGCCTGTTACGCGTGCGATTCACACGCGCTAGCACGTTTCGGAGGTTGTCGAAGATCGTCATCACTCCGTTCTCGATATCCACCTTGCATCCATTCTCGTCAAGTTTTCCGACAGAGATGATGTTGTTTCGAAGCCGTGGGATGTAGTACACTCCGGTGAGTATGCGATGTTCTCCTGTGAGACCCTCGAAGAGGACAGAACCTTGCCCGCAAATCTCCACATTTGAACTATCACCGAACTTGACCGAGCCTTGAACATCATATTCTAGCTCGAGGAACTTCTCCTTGCACCCCATCATGTGGTTACTGGCACCCGTGTCTAGATACCACGACACGTTCTGGCTTCCGGATAACTTTGGTGTTACTTTTTTCTCATGAAGTAGCACCTTCCGGTTTGGTTTCACAACCATCGTTTGGACGAGATCACAAACTTCGGCCATCAGAAGACCTGGACGTTCATCTTCCTGCTTCGCCAAATTTTCTTTGATTTCCCGCTTGTTAGGCTCCACGAGATCACAAACTTCAGCCATCAGTTTACAAGTTCGCTGGTTACGTCGAGAGACACTCCGTCAAAGTTCGTTTCGATCCAGAGCGGGCGAGCTAGCTTCTACCAGGACGTGTACGTACTGTTGCATGCAAAATCAATCAAGCAGCTTGCTTGCTAGTTTTGCTGCACGTACTGCTCCTGGTCAATTGATCTAGCTTTATAAATCCAACAGCTTCTTCGTGCGCACCGCACCAAACATCAGCTCCCAGGAGGCGCCGATTGCCTCCATCATCCAGGCGTTCGAGTGGCCCGGGGCCGTGCTACTGCACGAGGAGTCACCCTACGGCGTCGGCATCCTCTCGGCGCTGGTCCACGCATTCAGGGGGTCACCCGGCCTGACAGATAACGTAGCCGTGCCCAGCGACGCGACACACATCCGCCTTGAAGGAAGCGGAGCTTCTGGCGGTTGTCCAGATCATGGCGACACTGGTGTACATCGTGCACATGCTTCTAGCTCTGGCCGCACGCCTCTTCCGTCAGGCCGCACTCGCTGACCTGATGTCGAAGGGGTACGTCTGGATTGCCACGGCGGGCAGCCTCCCCAACCACGGCGACACCGATAGCATGCAGGGGGTTGTCAGCCTGGTGCCTCGTGTGCAGGTCACAGACCAACTCAGGGACTTCTCAAGACTGTTTAAGGTGAGATTTCGGCAGGAGAACCCAAATCTCGAGAATGACGACCCAAATTTGCCGGTGTCGCTCATCTGGTTGCATGACACCGACACGGCATGGGCGGCCGCGGCAGCAGCGGAGGTCTCCTTCGGACGGCACCATCAACGACATTGCTGGATGCTCTACTCGTCAACAAGTTGGACGACGGCCTCACGGGAAGGTTCAGGCTGATGGACGGTCATCGTGAATGTCATCAGCCAAGGCGCCAGGACGGTCGGTTTCTGGACGCCGGAGTTCGGGATCTCGACGTGCTTGTACCCCAAGACCAAGAGTGCAGGGGAAAAGCTGAAGCAGGTCCTCTGGCCAGGCGAGATGGCAGCCGTCCCAATAGGGTGGAGCGTGTCGTCTCACGGACGACCGCTGCATGTCGCCATCCCACTCAGGACAGGAGAGGTTTCAGCGAATTCCAGCGGATTCACTTCGATCCCCTCAAATAGTACACTGATTGAAATATTTGTAGATTCATCACACTAATACATATATGAGTAAACCATATAATTCACTGGTGGAAAAAAGGTCTTTGGTCGCGGTTCGCAACTGCCATTAATCGCGGTTGCGCAACCGCGACCAAATAAGCGCGACTAAAGCCCCCCACCTTTAGTCGCGGCTGCTTAAGAACCGCGACTAACGGCCCGTCCACGTGGGCGCCAGGCGGCCGTCGGGGCGGAGGACCTTTAGTCGCGGTTCTTCTGGCCAACCGCGACTAAAGGCCGCCACAGGTTTAGGGTTTTA
>NC_041391.1:721110788-721115280 GCF_002162155.2 Triticum dicoccoides | reverse complement strand
ATGATTTAATGCATATAAAGTTCTACGTCCTCGTAATAGTGTTCTCCTTTAGGATGGAGGACTTCCCTGCTGAACCATCCAGCTAGTTCCTCTTGAAGTGGTCGGAAGCGAGCTTCTGGACTAAGCATCCACCGGAGGTTATTCCTCTGAGCATTGGTATCACTCGGAACCCGCTCAGAGGTGTATCTCCGGATCATCTCACAGACATAGTATCCACATAGATTGGTCTCCGGTGGCTGAATATCCCCAGCATTCTTAGCCTTTAACATTTTGAATTCTAGCTCTTTTTTGAATTCACCGACCTTTGTATCTACGAACCGTCTCCAAACCCTACGAGGCAAAGAAAATTAAATGAACAAGAGAGTTATTAATTAGTTACTTGATATTAGGAAATGAACGAAATAGGCCGATCGATATAGAGCGCAAATGAATGAAAATAATTACTTCTGCAGCATTCTTCTCATGCTGCCCCAAAGCTTTGGATCCATATTCACAGAGTCGTGGACGAGACATTCTGAGGTGTTAACTTTAATTACTAGCAGAATCCAGTGGAACCTGCGGACACGATACATGCACAGTACGTCATGCATAACTCATCGATTAGCCGGCCACATACCATGCATGGAGTAAACAAAAGAGAATGTGCTCAAGACAGAAACACTCACTCAAAATGGTAAGGAAATAGAATATCACTTTTGAGTTCCTGCTTTGTAAGAAACTGCCACAGGTCTGCCTCCACGTCGGCGGGGTGACGCTCCAACACATGTCCATTAACGATGTGTGGGTCAATGAACCCAACATCATGGATGTTCCTTACTCTGCATTCCTTAATCTTCATTCTGCATGTATAATAGCAGACACAACAATATAGTTAGGACATATATATAGTGCAGGCAATATGAACGAGATGGGGTAGAAATTAATAAATCACTTACAGAACGTAGCAACTGATGATAGATTTATCGAGCTCGCGCAGATTGAAAAGCTGGAACAATTCACTCAGTTCAATTTGTACATAGTAATGTTTGAAGTGATGCTCATGTCTAACTTCCGCATAAATATATTCTTTGGCGTTTTTATTTTTTATGTAACCCTTGTACCATTTCAGCAGACCTTTCATTTGTGGAGGTAGATCCTTTTCCTGCGCAGGCTCGACGAGAGGCCCATTCTTGACATATGTAATTACTACCTCCTTCACTGGCGCCTCATCAAGGCCTAACAGTTCACGAAGAGTAATACCTAAGTTGGCCGCTTGTTCTCTGGCACTCGTTACAGTCAATCCATGTGCTGCCGCAGCTTGTATGATCTCGGGGGCATCCGGACAGAAGGCTTCCACTATAAGCGGGGCAATCGATTGTTTACTTTGTTCCCCGAGCTGGGCAACTTGTTTCCCGCTTTTTTTACTTTCGGCCTTCTCCCGCTCTTTGTTCTCCTTGAACATGAGTGCCTGCCTGCGAAGTTCACGTGCATAGTCGTTAGGCAGATTCTTCGCGGCTTGGGACGGTGTGCTCAAAAATGACTTAGCCCACTTCTTTTGCTCATCAGAAAATACTGGCTTGGGCTCGGGCTCTCTTTTCTTCTTGCAGTCCGCCTTCCATTTCTCCAAATCAGCAGCCGCGGCCGCGTCGACTTCCTCGGCACTACGTTACCAAGGCCTTGTGGGGAGAGGCTTCAGTGATGGCTCCGGTACCTTTGTGGTCTTAGGTACATAAGGGTCCGGGTTAATAATCCAGGACTGCTTCTGCTTCTTTGCCGGAGGTGGATTGGGGGGCGGCGTCTGATCACCCGCCGGACGAGGACTGGGGGGCGGCGGCTGATCACCCGCCGGACGTTGTGGACTGGGGGGCGGCGTCGGCTGACGTGACGGAGGTGTAGGTGAACCGCCACCACCACCACCACCACCACCACCGCCACCGCCACCACCACCACCGTAGGGGGGTGGACTTGTTGTCCTTGGCGCCTCGCCTGGAAACTTGATAAACTTCTTTTGCCATAGAATGAAATGGCGCTTGACATCTCCAAGTCTTTTCTCCCCTTCAGGTGTAGCAATGTCAATCTCCAGGTCCTCAAACCCTTGGACTATGTCCTCCACCGTGACACGAGCATAGCCATCTTGAATGGGGTTGTTGTGGTGGAGTGCTCCAGGTAAACATGGTAAAGCACTACCGATGGCTACCTTCATGGACATGTTCCCGATAGGATAATACAGATGACATTCTTTCATCTCCTTTATATCGTCCACGGGGTAGCGAGGAGGCTCCGGTGAAGTAATTTCGACCACCAGAGGCTCCGGTGCAGTAATTTCGACCACCAGAGGCTCCGGTGCAGTAATTTCGATCGTCGGTGCATCTGCACCAGCCGGTGGGGCCTCCGTGGAAGCCACGCTGCTTCTCCGCTGCTGGCTTCCGAGATCCGCTGGATGATCTTCATGCTGCACCCGAGCTGCATCTCTTTCGGCTACTAGTACACTCATGGTTTTCTTCATCACATCCATTTCCGATGCCAACCGCGCCACAACATCTGCTTCCCGATCCATCTTTCTCTTACGGCTTCTGTAACCGTACGGGTCATCGTTCTGGGGAACCCTATTTTCCACGGAATGTGCCCCATGCCTCGTACACGTCCTCCGTGTTCAGGATTCCCGAGGGCTTTTGTCAGCGCGTCGTTCTCTCTGTTGAACTTGATCTTCCCCTGTTGAGCATCCCTCATTGCGTTAATAAGGGCTTGGGTGGGTTTAATTAATTTGCCCCGGTAAACACACTCCCCTGTCTCCGGGTTCAGCGTTCCCCCATGCCCGTACCACCAGCTTTTGGCCCTTGGGTCCCATCCCTCCGTACCTGGACAGATTCCTCGCGCCCTCAGCTCGTTCTCCATCTTCTCCAACCTAGGCACCCAAATGCGATACCCTCCTGGCCCCATAACATGATTGTACTCCTTCTTAGCCGCATTTTCCTTATTTTTTTCGATATTTGAATGAACTGCTCCGATTTCTTTTGCTTCACAAATTCTGGCCAATCATGTTTCAGTTTCTCATATTGTCCTTTGAAATCCGGAGTCTTGTTCTGCTTGACAAAGTCATGGGCTAGATTTTGCTTGAATTTCCGGAATGCGTCGGCCATCTTATGAAGAGCGAACTGTTTGACTAGCCTCCTCCTCTCCTTGTTTTCCTCAATCTTGTTACCCTCCTCATCGAATTTGTTGTATTCCGAAGGTAGAACGAAATGTTCCATAAGCTTCTTGAAGCAATCTTTTTTTGTTCTCTTATCGACAAAAGTGAAACCATCAATTCGTGCCTTCTTTGGCTCATTCCACTCCTGGACGGTGATCGAGACGTTGTCTCTAACAATGGCTCCGCATTGGCTGACAAACTTGGTGGCGTTCTTGCGGGGCTCCAGCGGCCTGCCGGTTGCACTGTCGACAACCTCGATGGTGCATGTTTCTCCTTGTTTCATCGTCTTGGTTGCGCCACGCTTTGACGACGTACTCGATTGTTTCGACGATCCGGCCGAGGGCTAAAATAAGAAAGAGTCGCGCGCGTTAGTACACACATATTTATTCAAATCAGTTAGTTTGTATCAATGTATATATATACCTCGGCGCCGGAGGTGGTTGCTACTTCCATTTGAAGATCGTCGTTTATCGACGTTTGTTCGGCATCATCTTGCTGACGGCGCCCTTCATCTTCACCGTCAAGGTTCAGATAAGAAGAGATATCATCTTCTTCTTCTCCGGTCGGCACATATAGAATATCGCCGTTTATGATGCCGAACATATGTGCTTCACCGTCCGGATCATAGTTGTCCATAATCGGGTCAGCTCTATCGTCCGCCATTATGTCAGTCCTGAAAACATGTAGTAAAAACAAATTAATTAAGTGAAGAAGGGGGGCGGTGGCGGTGGCGGTGGCGAAAGGGCGGTGGCAAAAGGAGGGGGCGAGGAAGGGGTGGGAGAGGGTGTCGCGGTAGAGCGCGAGACGGGGCGGCAGACGACGGCGTCACGGAGAGGGGAGGCGAGGACAACACATTTATAACCCTCGCCGTCCCCTCTCGATCCCTAAAAAAACACCGCGCGCATCGCCGCCCCCCTCGCCGCCCCTCTCCATATATACGTTTTTTTGTTAATTATCAAATTTTACGGGTTTTTTTGTTAATTATCAAGTTTTAAGTTATTTACCGTTTTTGTTAAACTAAGTTATTTACCGTTTTTGTTAATTATCAAATTTTACCGTTTTTTTGTTAATTAACTAGTTAAAAAATTCTCTCTCTCTCTCTCTCTGCTCTCTCTCTCTCTCTCTGCTCTCTGCTCTCTCTCTCTCTGCTCTCTCTCTCTCTCTCTCTCGATCATCGCTCTTTCTCTCTGCTCTCTGCTCTCTCTCTCTCTCTCTGCTCTCTCTCTGCTCTCTCTCGATCAACGCCGGCGTTGAGGGCGGCGAGGCCGGCCACCGGCGTTGAGGGCAGCGAGGCGGCGCGGTGGGCGAGGGAGGCCGGCGGGC
>NC_041391.1:721085178-721108677 GCF_002162155.2 Triticum dicoccoides | reverse complement strand
TACAATAAATTATTACACATCATTTCTTCCCTTGTGTCCCTGCTTGCTTACGATTGTGCCGTATCCATGGAGCATCCTCATCATTTAACTTAATGCTTGGGTCGGTGTTCACTTTGAAGGGCGGAATTTCAGCAAACATATTATAATCTTCTGACATGTCTGTCTTGTCCTCCACTCCCACGATGTTTCTTTTCCCTGAAAGAACAATGTGGCGCTTTGGATCATCGCATGATGTACTGATCGTTTTCTTATCTTTCCGTTTCCTCGGTTTGCTACTCATGTCCTTCACATAGAAAACCTGAGCGACATCTTTCGCTAGGACGAATGGTTCGTCAAGGTAACCAAGATTGTTGAAATCCACCATTGTCATTCCGTATTGCTGGTCCACCTTTACCCCACCTCCTGTTAGCTTGAACCATTTGCACCGGAACAAAGGAACCTTAAAGGAGGGTCCATAGTCAAGTTCCCATATCTCCTCTATGTAACCATAATATGTGACCTTTTGCCCATTCTCGGTTGCTGCATCAAAGCGGACACCACTGTTTTGGTTGGTGCTCTTTTTATCTTGGGCGATCGTGTAAAATGTATTCCCATTTATCTCGTACCCTTGGAAAGTCGTTATAGTCGAAGATGGTGTCTTGGCCAACATGTACAGCTGATCTACAACATCATTGTCATTCATTAAATGTTTTCTCAACCAACTGCCGAAAGTCTCCATGTGGGCCTTCCTAATCCAGGATTCAGGCTTCCCCGGGTTGTCCGAGCGTAAAATATTCTTGTGTTTCTCAAAATACGGAGCCACCAAGCTGGAATTGGTCAGTACAGTGTGGTGTGCTTCAGTCAGAGAATGGCCGTCCATACATATCGTTGATTTCCTTCCGATCGTGCCTTTTCCACTTAGTCTCCCCTCGTGCCGCGATCGAGGAAGACCAATCGGCTTAAGGTCAGGAACAAAGTCAACACAAAACTCAATTACCTCCTCATTTCCATAGCCCTTGGCGATGCTTCCTTCTGGCCTAGCACGGTTACGAACATATTTCTTTAATACTCCCATGAACCTCTCGAAGGGGAACATATTGTGTAGAAATACAGGACCGAGAACGAAAATCTCTTCGACTAGGTGAACCAGGAGGTGCGTCATAATATTGAAGAAGGATGGCGGGAACACCAACTCGAAACTGACAAGACATTGGATCACATCGTTCTGTAACCGTGGTAGAACTTCTGGATTGATTACCTTCTGAGAGATTGCATTGAGGAATGCACATAGCTTCACAATGGCTACTCGAACATTTTCCGGCAGGAGCCCCTTCAAAGCAATCGGAAGCAATTGCGTCATAATCACGTGGCAGTCGTGAGACTTCAGGTTTTGGAACTTTTTCTCCGCCATGTTTATTATTCCCTTTATATTGGACGAGAATCCAGACGGGACCTTCATACTGCTCAGGCATTCAAAAAAGATGACCTTCTCTTCTTTGGTCAGAGCGTAGCTGGCACGACCTTGAAACCATTCCGGATGCCGGTCATCAGGGTCTTTCAAACGTTGCTGGTCCTGCCGTGCTTCCTTTGTATCATTTGTCTTCCCATACACGCCCAAGAAGCTTAGGAGGTTCACGCAAATATTCTTCGTAACGTGCATCACGTCGATTGCAGAGCGGACATCTAGGACTTTCCAATATTCTAGCTCCCAGAATATAGATTTCTTCTTCCACATGGCTGCGTGCCCGTCAGCTCCCTTCGGAACTGATTGTCCGCCAGGACCCTTTCCAAAGATGACTTTCAAATCCTTGACCATATCAAATACCTCAGCACCAGTGCGTTCCGCAGGCTTCGGCCGGTGATCTGCCTTGCCGTTGTAATGCTTGCCTTCCTTTCTTACTGGATGAATTTTCGGAAGAAATCGACGATGCCCAAGGTACACGTTCTTCTTACAATTTGGCAAATGTACACTTTCAGTCTCATGTAAGCAGTGCGTGCATGCATTGTATCCCTTATTTGACAGTCCCGAAAGGTTACTAAGAGCAGGCCAATCGTTGATGGTTACAAAAAGCAACGCTCGTAGGTCAAATTCCTCTTGTTTGTGCTCATCCCACACACGGACACCACCCCACAGCTGTAAAAGTTCATCAACTAATGGCCTTAGGTACACATCGATGTCGTTGCCGGGTTGCTTCGGACCTTGGATGAGCACTGGCATCATAATGAACTTCCGCTTCATGCACAACCAAGGAGGAAGGTTGTAGATGCATAGAGTCACGGGCCAGGTGCTATGGCTGGAGCTCTGCTCGCCAAAAGGATTCATGCCATCCGTACTTAGAGCAAATCTTATGTTCCTTGCGTCAGTTGCAAAATCTTTGAACCATCTGTCGATCTTTCTCCATTGCGTTCCATCTGCGGTGTGTCTCAACTCCCCGTCCGACTTACGGTCCTCTTTGTGCCATCGCAACAACTTGGCATGCTCTTTGTTCCTGAACAGACGTTTCAACCGTGGTATTATAGGAGCATACCACATCACCTTGGCGGGAACCCTCTTCCTGGGTTTCTGGCCCTCAACATCGTCACCAGGGTCATCGCCTCTGATCTTATAACGCAATGCAGTGCATACCGGGCATTCATTCAAATTCTCGTATTCACCGCGGTAGAGGATGTAGTCGTTGATGCATGCATGTATCTTCAGAACCTCTAAACCTAGAGGGCAGACAACCTTCTTTGCTTCGTACGTACTGGCGAGCAACTCGTTATCCTTCCATTTCAGCAAATCCAGTGTGCAGCCCAGCTTTTTTAGACCATCATCGCATCCGGGGTACAGCGCCTTTCTGTGATCCTCTAACATGCGATCCAAATTCTCCCTCTCCTTTTCAGTTTCGCAGCGTCTCCGTGCATCAGCAATGGTCCGACCAAGATCATCAACGGGATCATCACGTGCCTCTTCTTCACCTTCCCCTTCACCTTCAGCATCCTCCATGAAAGTATCACCGAAATGAGCAAGATAGCTTTCATCGATGAAATCATCCCCTTCTTCATCTTCTTCCATTATAACCCCTCTTTCTCCATGCTTGGTCCAACAATTATAGCTTGGCATGAAACCGTGCCGAAGCAGATGCATGTGAACATCTCTTGAGGAAGAGTAACCCTTCTGATTCTTACAGATAACACATGGACAGATAACAAAACCCCCCTGCTTGTTCGCATTAGCCACTACGAGGAAATCTTTCAAACCCGTAGTGAACTCGCCGGAGAGTCGGTTACCGTACATCCATTGCCGATTCATCTGCATTATTATAATATAAAATATATAATTAACCATCATGCATTTGTTAAACTAACTAGCTACAAACAATATAAATTAAACAATGAACTGCACACATGCATATTTTATCAATGACAAATCAAAGGTTCATCAAGTTGCTAACCGCGATCGAGGAGTGTGGCTCCAACACTTCATGTCATGTTTGTTTCATGCTCTTGGGGCATTTCATCAAACACCTTATGTGCATAAGAGGAACCAAAAGCAAACCTACACCCACTTGTGAAGAGAATGGCTCCAAATGGCTAAGTGTTGGCTGCTGGATGGGTATATATAGGGGAGGGGCTTTAGTTGCGGTTGGCCTGGCAAACCGTGACTAAAGGTGCCCGAAGGCCTTTAGTCGCGGTTGTCCTGGCCAACCGCGACTAAAGACCCTCACGTGCGCCAGCTGGCCACCGAGCGCCCTGGGCCCAGGCCTTTGGTCGCGGTTCACCTCCAGAACCGCGACTAAAGGTCCCATTAGTCGCGGTTCCTACAGCTTCGCGACTTATGGGGCTGGACGGAAGCCTGTTTTTCCACCAGTGTCAGGCATTCCCACATAGACTACATAGCATTATTAATGCATGGCGATCGATATCACACTCCATCACTTTATTCAATTGATTCAAGCCTTTAATAATAAAGGCACAAAAGATAAAGCCAGCCATGTAAGGCAGGCTAGCTAGCCAATGTATGGTGCAGGAGGAACAACCACCCATGTATCAGGCTGCGGGCCGACGCCATTGTAAATGATAACACGTACTTGGTCTTGTGGTGGTGGGGATGGAGCCTCGCCTGGAGGGAGTACTCGGGCAATTCTGATATCAGGCCTCTCCCGAGAGATGATCCGAACAACTGCATTCAGTTCAGTACCAATCAAACCCGGCCACGAATCAGGCACCGGACCAGGCATGTCTACCCTTATCACGCACTAACCCCAGCCTTCCTCCCTTTCGAAACTGTTAATTAATGACAAGCATCAATAATGGAGAAATACAAAGATAATCAAGAGAAACATGCATGGTGTTTGGTTTTTAAAATAATAATAATAATAATAATAATAATAATAATAATAATATTGCCATAATAATCTCTGGTATTAACTGGTAAAGGGACGGGACACATGCTCTAAGCCTAGGAAGATGTCATGATCAAAAGCATTATCTGCTAACCAAACAAGTAATCAGTCTACTAAAATATTTAATGGAAAACGTATAGATAATAAAAAATACATGCCAACCTTTAGGGAAGAAGAGGCTGCTATACCTAACAGAACCTTAGCTTTTCTCAAGGCGATGATCATGTGTTCAAGGTATGTGTGTGTATAAATACAAATGCATGAGTGCACTCCCATTTGCATAGCTTACGCCATGTCGATTATAACAATGCATGCATTTTGTTCACAGTTAATTGATCAAAAACATCAGCACATGCACTCCTTGTCCAAATTAAGGGTGTCGATGATAACAATGCATTCATTTGTCTTCATTAATTAAGAAACATCAGCATATCCACTGCTTGTCGAGAATAACGATGTTGATTACAAGGATCCATGCATTTTACATGATTGATTAAGAAACATCAGCATATCCCCCTTTCGTTGAGAGTAACTATGCCGATGACACAATAATGCATGCGTAAGTGTGTAATTTGAAATAGCATGCACGTATTTGATCTTAGATGTACGTATGCAAAGAATCACCACATAGAAACCCGCGTGTTTAAATAAGTGCATCTTATTGCAACATACTTTTGCTCAATTTATGTTTTTTCGATACAGATTATTGTCCCATTGATACAGAAAAGTCATCACTACAAGTTGCTTTGGATCTGCGAGTTATATAGAGGTATCACTGTTGATTCATAGGAAATAATGCATTCTTCTGCGTTTTAGAAAGAATTGAACTCATACTCAAGTATCAATGTCAGTTCTTTTTAAAGAATTGGTTAGGCTTGTGGAAATTACGTAGAATCATGTGACGTCCCGATCGCAGCCGTATGTCCCAACCCCTAGTGTGCTATCTTGCCTATCTCTACATCTCTCTCACTTATGTCCTCAATGGATATCTCTCGTCGCTTAGTAAGCCAGCTGCCCCTCCCCATCAAAAATCATCGCTTTGTAACATGCATGTACAATTTATTAATCAAATCCGTGATCAAAATTTGACATAAAATAGTAAGGGACCAATAAACCAGGAGCTACCTAGGGTTCTGAATGGAATTAATTAAGACTTAAGAGGGCGACGTCGGTCGGCTAGAACATGGAGTGCAATTATTAATTTCTTAACAGGTGCATGAGATGGACTATTATATATGAGCCTCGAGCTTTCCTGGACCATGCCACAGTGCATGGAAATAGTAAACATGTCATTTTAAGCTCACCCGGCTGCCGGCTCCGTTTGATTTTGTAGATCACGAATGTTTCTTCATTCTATTTTCTTTCTTTCAAAAACACAGACGCAGACGTAGACGTACACATGCATACAAAAAGAAACGCTCATCCACCACTCGGCGTGTTGCACGAGCAAGACGTCCAAATTGAGTTGGACTAATTATGATCGATCAATCCACACGGCAGTGGTGATGCGGTAGTTAATGTACAACACATTAACAGTTGCTACAAGGGCGCATGCTCGCTATGTCCACGTCGGCAGCAAGAGATGCAATGTGCAGTCGGATGTGTATTGGCCAAGGAAAAGCAAAGGGTGGCCCACCGCTTCTCGTTTCAGAGAGGCAGTCGCCTCGAGCCCCACTCCCCCCACGCAACCTCCCCTTTCCTCGTTTTCCCTTCCCAGGGTGGGCGGCTACCGCCGCCGCCGCCCCCGTTCCCGCCCCATCCTAGTTCCTTCGACGCCGGCCACTGGAGAAATCACCTTACTCAGATCCGCTTCTCCCCTAAAACTTCTCGTCTTCGTGTTCCACCTGCCCAATATGGTTGTAGAGGAGGGGGCGGGGAAGGGGATGGCGTGGCCGTCTGCCGGAGGCAGAGCAGGGTGCCGCCAGCGGGAGAGGCGCCCCTCCCTGCTTCTCGGCGAGCGTTGCCACTTTTTCCAGGCCCGGTACTTCGTCGAGGAGAACGAGATCAACCTGCTCCAGGTATGTGGTCGATGCAAACACACAAATTCCACCCTCTCAGATTTCTATGGTTTGCTTCAGATTTATTGTATACGTTATGTTTTGTTTTCATCTCATGTGGTGATTCTTTGATGGGTTCAACCTTCGAATTTGATAGGCGCAAAGAAGAAGAGCACGGAGAACATCCTCTCCTCTACACCTACAATCGAATTTATAGGTGATCGATCTGGAGTTCAAGTATTTATCAAATTGCTTGCAAGGCTGCTAGTTTTATTTATATGCCTCATATGCAAGCTCCTAACCCACTGAAGAAGATGTCCGTTGTGGAAAAAAAGAATGCCAATTTGCCTGTATGAAAAAATGCTCTTGTGCAGCATATGGTCATTCGCTATCTGATGGTTGCAGTTTAAGGCATGCTAAAAAAACTCGCAGGATGGAGTTGAAACTCTTCATCTTTGTGTAGCAGCATCAGAATTACAGTCTAGCAGTATCTCAGGTAAGAAACATATTGCATGATAGAGCACTAATGCCACTGGGGAGACAGTATGTGAAGATTGGGTTATTGCAAGAAGACAAAACGCATAACTGAATAGTTTACTAAATCAAGTGCCATGCTCTGTTTTTTTTTTTGCAGGTCACAAAATGGCAAAATGCTTTGGATAGCATATGTACTTCCGGTAGTTGCATTCCATGTCTTTTATCTCATCTATTTTATTTGGATTAGGAGATGGAAATTTAAAGGTAACCATTTTGCGTTGGAAATTATTTGTAGTTAAAAAAGCATGCCATGGCTTAATCTGATAAACACATGATAAGTTCCCTTTTGTGAGTCAGGGAAAGGAAAAGAGCATCATCCCGTGTACTTACGTTCAGATTTATGGGCAGAGAGACAGTGACTTGTAAGGTAGGGCTATGAGTGAAGGGAGAACACTTATTGTCAGGGCTGGCTATGGCGCCGACAAGATAACATTCACGGTAGTGATGTGCTGCCTCACGGCGGCCTCCGACGGGCTCATACTTGGATATGACGTCAGAATCATAGGTTAGTTGTGCCATAAGCTGAGTATGCGCCTTGATCATATGATCCTGTTGGACGCTTCCTTCCTAGCATTTATCAGTCTCCTGCCTTACGGTGTCTTACCTGTCTCTTCTCTTTTGTTTTGCCTAGACTGGGTGGTGATTTATTTTTCTGCTAACTCTTTTATTAAGAAATGGTTTCTGTAAGTTTGAGTTTAATAAATAACATGGTTTCTGAAAACCAATTTGGTCAAATGTTGCCTACGAAGAGCTAAAAGATATTCATCCAGGCCCAACGAGTTCTGACTTATGAACTAGGAGTATCTTACAAAGTTATGTTGCATAAGCATTTAAAATTAGGCAGAGACGTTTTTTTGTCAATTGGTGATATGTCCCTTATTAGTTTGCTATCTTTGTCTATTTGTTTGGCAACACACTAATTTCAGAAGAACTATGCTGATCTCCCCATGTTTATTTGGTGGTGTTAGTGTGTTTGATGTTATGATCTTTGTACTGACACGTTCTTTGTACCACGGACTTTGACCCTTTTTCTGAGATCAGGTAGCTGGATACTTGACACATAGTTGAGACAGTTACATTTCAATAACTGAAACTATTTTTGCCCTATACTTATATTTTATTAGCCTTTGTGCAACCATCCGACAAAAGAAAGAGCAGCTATACAGTTTCCTTGGATTGCACTATAATAACATTTCTTGCTTAGGAATAACATGAACATTCACTCTCATGAAGTACCAACATCGCTATTTTTTAGTGACCCGGAGTTTAGTTTGGCATCATTATGAGAGTCCTCTGGACAAAGTTAGGCTTAGACCTGGAATTGCTTCATGTGAGTTTCTCTAAACTGTACTAACCCTGAATGCTAACATATACAGGTATTGCCCAGGGTTTAATATTAACTTGGAACTTTGTTCAGTCTTATGAAAGCTTTACTGAATCCTATTAACATGAATTTACTCAGGGATAGTGCAGGATCAGCACGGGCCACTGAGGAACACGTGAGTTTTCATCCATTGTCAAATATCACTGAAGTTGTGTATATATGTAGGGGTAGTCACATGTCATCAGTGCTTTGTTTGGTCTCTCATCCACTAACTGTTGTTTACTTTGCTATTACTACTACAAAGTCATAGTTCAGTTACTCATTTTTAATCACATGTCCATCACAAACTCCCGAATCTGGCAGTAAGGTTTTAATCCACACATAAGGACATGTAGTCTATGTATTAGTTGCCAAATCAATATTTGCGTTTATGCTCAAAATATACCCCATGGTATACTTAGAACTGTTTCCCTACAAGCTAACTTGCATCATGTATGTATCTTCTATTAGGTATCGTAATAAAGACAGTTCGAAATACATTCCCTGGGATGGTCCATGATACTCTGGTAGCTCTTCAGGTATCCTATATCTTTTATTTGTCCATCATGTTGGGGAACACAGTAATTTTAAAAAATTTCCTACGCACACGCAAGATCATGGTGATGATATAGCAACGAGAGGGGAGAGTGTTCGTCCACGTACCCTCGTAGACCGTAAGCGGAAGCGTTAGCACAACGCGGTTGATGTAGTCGTACGTCTTCACGATCCGACCGATCCAAGCACCGAACGTATGGCACCTCCGAGTTCAGCACACGTTCAGCTCGATGACGATCCCCAGGCTCCGAACCAGCAAAGCTTCGGGGATGAGTTCCGTCAGCACGACGGCGTGGTGATGAAGATGATGTTCTACCGGCGCAGGGCTTCGCCTAAACTTCGCGACGATATGACCGAGGAGGAATATGGTGGAGGGGGGCACTGCACACGGCTAAGGAACGATCCGTAGATCAACTTGTGTGTCTAGGGTGCCCCCCCGCCCCCGTATATAAAGGAGCCAGGGGGGAGGAGGTGGCCGGCCAAGGAGGGCGTGCCAAGGGGGGAGTCCTACTCCCACCGGGAGTAGGACTCCCTTCTTTCCTAGTTGGAATAGGAGAAGGGGGGAAGAGGAGGAAGAGGGGAAGGAAAGGGGGGGCGCCGCCCCCCTTCCCTTGTCCTATTCGGACTAGGAGGGGGAGGGGCGCGCGGCCCCCTCCTGGCTCCTTCTCTCTTCTCCCTCGTGGTCCATGTAGGCCCATTAACCCCCCGGGGGGTTCCGGTAACCTCCCGGTACTCCGGTAAAATGCCGATTTCACCCGGAACCATTCCGATGTCTAAACATAGGCTTCCAATATATCAATCTTTATGTCTCGACCATTCCGAGACTCCTTGTCATGTCCGTGATTACATCCGGGACTCCGAACAAACTTCGGTACATCAAAACTTGTAAACTCATAATAAAACTGTCATCGAAACGTTAAGCGTGCGGACCCTACGGGTTCGAGAACTATGTAGACATGACCTAAAACCATTCTCGTTCAATAACCAATAGCGGGACCTGGATGCCCATATTGGTTCCTACATATTCTACGAAGATTTTTATCGGTCAAACCGCATAACAACATACGTTGTTCCCTTTGTCATCGGTATGTTACTTGCCCGAGATTTGATCGTCGGTATTTAATACCTAGTTCAATCTCGTTACCGGCAAGTCTCTTTACTCGTTCTGTAATACGTCATCTCATAACTAACTTATTAGTTATAATGCTTGCAAGGCTTAAGTGATGAGTATTACCGAGAGGGCCCAGAGATACCTCTCCGACAATCGGAGTGACAAAACCTAATCTCGAAATACGCCAACTCAACATGTACCTTCGGAGACACCTGTAGTACTCCTTTATAATCACCCAGTTACGTTGTGACGTTTGGTAGTACCCAAAGTGTTCTTCCGGTAAACGGGAGTTGCATATTTCTCATAGTTGCAGGAACATGTATAAGTCATGAAGAAAGCAATAGCAGAATACTAAACGATCAAGTGCTAAGCTAACGGGATGGGTCATGTCAATCACATCATTCTTCTAATGATGTGATCCCATTAATCAAATGACAACACATGTCTATGGTTAGGAAACATAACCATCTTTGATTAATGAGCTAGTCAAGTAGAGGCATACTAGTGACTATATGTTTGTCTATGTATTCACACATGTATCATGTTTCCGGTTAATACAATTCTAGCATGAATAATAAACATTTATCATGATATGAGGAAATAAATAATAACTTTATTATTGCCTCTAAGGCATATTTCCTTCACATCATTCACCTTTGGTAAATCCAGTGCGTTGACCACTAGCAACCACTTTCTTTTCTGTGTATTGGTGCAGTTGTTTCATATTCTGCCATCATCATTTCCCTTTCTTCTTTCTTGCTCTTCAGTTATTTGCTTGAGCAAGTGGACGGCTATTTATGCAGGTACATGTTTTCTTATGGCTCTCATTGTTTGTACGGCCTTCCCAGGAGATGTAGGTCTTCATTTTTGCAGTTTCAGGTATTAACGTTGTTGAAGATCATCCTCAACAACTCCTCGTCACGCCCACTAGCTGTAAGACACTTAGTATCTTTCTTGTTCCCTGAGTTCTTACTTGCTGCTATAGTTGATTGGATTGGGAGATATTTGTGTTTTTATCAAATTCATATGGGATTCTTTTAAGTTTGAGAAAAAATGATCGAAGAGAGCGAGGAAGACCCCGATCAGCCGACGGACGTTGCGGCTGTTGGTGCTATGGGGCATGCAAGGGTAGCTCGGTCCTCCTGGTCAAGACACTGCAGCACAGCCGCGTCGGCCTTGGCGGCAGGGGCATCACAAAGTTCTATGTGTAAATGAACTGCGGCGACAATTTTGGAGCTGCAATTAAACGGCATGATGAAGAGTAGCATCTTATAGATATAGTGTTAAGATTGCTTATTTATTTGATGTATTTGGTTTGTTTTTTATGAAGAAGAGCATAGTATGTAATGCATCAGTTGTACATGCATGTATTTTATCAATCAGAGCTCAAATTCACTGGAAAGGGTGCCACCCTACTTGGCACCGCAGAAACTTCCTCTCAGGCGGCAGGTGGCGCCACACGGTGGCGATGTCATTGTCTTTTCTCCTAAGGATGATCCATCGACAGATTGCACTACTTTCATGCTGATGTGCATTAACTTCATGCAATAGCATTGTGCAGTACACCCAGGAAAGTGAAAGGGGCGCACCCAACCTGGCACCGCTGAAATTCCTCTCAGGCGGCGCGCCACGGGCGCGCCCCAACCACTAGTACCAATTAAGGGAGGAAGGGCGGGAGGAGGGAGGGAGCTACCCGAATCAAATAATTCATGCAGCCCCATCCATGATGGATGTGTACGTGGACATTCAATTGATGATATCGCTCTCTCTCTCTCTCCCCCACGTGCTTCCTTTCTTAAATTCAGCTGCACGGTTTTAACCAGCTCGTCAAAAGGGACTTATTTAAAATTGGAAGATGGTACAAAAAATATATTTATCAGTCCTTTTGTTCCAGCAGCTAATGATATAGCTTCTAGATTTGACCGCTGTTAATGTACCCACACTCTCAGCTTGGATCACTGGCTTGTGTTTCGATTTAACCAGTTGCTAACATGTAATGTGATGTATTTATTTTATATAATTCAATTCGATGTGAAGTTTGGCACCAAAGTAGCTAGATAAAAAGTGAGGCAAAGGAAGACTAAAGTAAAAAAAAAGGAAAGGGAGGTAACCCGAGTCCATCGCAATGCCAAATGAAGCCTTAGTTACATGGATGTGAGATTGAACCACATATTAAATAGTAATGAGTGTATATAGCAACAAATGAACCAACCAAGGCAACCTTACTATAGATTGATTTAGATCTATGACAGTACACATCCAAAGTTGAACACAATGCATCCACACTACGTGTGTTATTCTTTGCAAAGAAGATTCTCTCATAAGAGGAGATGTGAGATAGGAAGACCAAGTCGGCTATTCAAACGAGAAAAAACATCTCATCTTCCTTTGTTTTGATTTTGAAATAGAGGAGAGAGAAAGCTGCCATTACAGGCGATGGAGAGCTTTGAGTTGGTGCCAAGAAATATGGTGGAGATCTGCAACTGCATTGCATGATAGGATAACATGATGTGTTCATCAAGCGAGATGTGTGCTTGGTAATAGGAGTCCGCTGGTAGCCTCGCCATCGGCTGGGTCGCTGGGACACATAAGGTGGTGCCTGTGCGGCCGTGCACACGAACAGCTTGTCAACACACCAATAACCAAGTTGTTTGGTAGAAGAGTAAGCTCTTCCAAGGAGAGGCTACTTTACGAAGCAGCATCTGCATAGCAAGGTTTCGCCGTCGCAAGATGCATGGTCACACTAGCAGCAGGTTTTCTATTCCACGAACGACCCAAGAAACGATAGATGAAGATAGTCTAGTCATCGTTCCCTTATTTTTTGGTCTAATCATCTTATTTGTCAACTGAAATTCAACCAATTTCTCGTCTCAATAAAGTTTATCTCAATTAACAATTAATCTACATGGATGGATGGAATTACCCTTTTCAACATAATTACGGGGTGTACCGAAGCAGAAGTCAAATAATAATGATCATATGGTAGAGTTGGTGGACATGTTCGGACCGCAGATTGGTCGTTCATGACGACAGTGAGATGTGAGGTTGTTTTTTTGCAGGGAAAATACTTGTATTACTCAAGCAGTAGGATTAGAGTCAAATTCACAAAGTTTCATGACCCCATCAGGTCCTGAACCTAACCAAAAAGCTGTGCGGCTCTAAACCCTACCATAACTTGCCATAGAGTGGCTTATATTGTTTTGAGTGCGACGTATATGAGTAATACTAGTATTCCGTTCAAGCAGTTTCCTTTGGATCCCTTGGATCAAGAAAGAGTTTCTTAACCTATCAATTTCTTTAGCTTCTCAACAAGTTGACGGCCTTGTTAGACCTAACCTTGTTGTTTAGGTGGTTACTTCATGTTTATTTATGTTCGCATGACACTAGTTGTAGTAGTCGACGAAGTTCTAGCTAGTTGCATGTATTAAGTCATGGCAGTGGGGGCGAATCGGCAGAGAGCGCAGCACAAAGGGATAGAGTGTGCAGTGCAGCGGGCGGATTGGCAGCCATTAGTTTGAATATATGCATGCATGCATTGTTAGGATTAGTCAAGTGTGAGCCAACCAACAAAGCACGTAGTGGAGATGTGGCGCTAACGTGTAGCTAGTGTGGTCGTGTGCCTAATTTGCATAAAGTTTGTTAGTACCGGCCAGTTGAATGGGGATGGTTCTTCTGGTTGGGTCTTGAGGCCGTTGTGGAGACGCAACGCAAGCCCAGGACGTGTGCATGCGTGTAGTTAGCGGAGAGTACTAATCGGATCAGCCGGTGTGTGGCTTGACCGTGGACTGCATGCATGTCTAGGTGCGTGTGTGCATGCTAGGCAATAGGTTAGTGGCGTGAGTGGTGCATGGTGGTTTGTTGCTGCATGCATCGTGTCCTTGTATAAATAATTCCCTTTGAGTGAATGGAAAAAGTGTGGTTAGGGCAGCACGAAAGATGTACTCCCTCCGTCCGGAAATACTTGTCGGAGAAATGCAGAAAAATGAATGTATCTAAAACTAAAATACATCTAGATACATCCATTCTTCCGACGAGTATTTCCGGACGGAGGGAGTACTAGTCAGAACGTTCATCAAGGACAGAGCCTCTCGGCAAAGCAGCGACTGGTTTTCTCCGTGGTGTTTGTGTGTGTGCGCGCGCGTTCTTGTGATATTGAGAGAAGAGAGAGTTGAGACAAGGAGAGGTGGAAGAAGAGCGGCACTGCAAGAGGCGGTGCCAATAGGCCTCAAGACAGTGTGATTCTCCAATTATAGGCAGATTACTCAACTGCAAAGCTAAAGATACATCTTCAGAGATTACTGACAGTTCTGACACAAAAGCATTATCACATGTGCTAAGATGTCGACATGCAGTAAATATGATCGCACCACTTGAGTCTCTGAGCAACATACCGGTTGCCAACGAACCATCAGAGGGCAGATATGATCCATCTGTATAAACGAAAAAAATAGCGTGCTATTTCACCGTTATAGCGTTGTTACAACGTATTTGAAGAGGAAACAATACGTTTTAGCAAATTCGGCTGCTACCGCACTATCACATTATTCCATTCTCTACTAGTGTGAATTCTGATGTCGATTATCTGTTCTCGGTCGTTCCAATAGTGCAATGGTGCATCATGGTTGGTCTAGATTCAGCAAAGGTACAATCTTTCTAGCTCTATCCTGTAAGGTTGTAATCTAGTGCTACCAGTAACTGTGAAGTTGACCTCTTAAGCTGGACAATTGTTGCTGTAAATTACTCTACTGCATGTAGGTGTGCGATGAGGAATTGTGATATACGTATGACATAGTTCCTTTAGCTTTTCGTGGTGTATTTTTTTCCTTTTTTTGATTGGGAGGGGCAGCGGGCTTACTAAGCTACGAGAGATATCCATTGAGGACATTAGTGAGAGAGATATAGAGACAGGCTAGATAACACACTAGGGGTTGGGTCATGCGGCTGCGGTCAGGACTTCAAAGTATTCTACGTATTTTCCACAAGCATGATCACTACCAATACTTTAAACAGAACTGACATTGATACTTGAGTATGACTTCAATTTTTCCTGAAAACATACATTGATACTTGAGTATGACATGGCTCAAATATAATGAGGCATACAAGATAAAGCAAGCCACTCATCGAAAAATAATGAAACACATAATTCATTATTCCATTGTCAAATAGTACACTCATTGAAATATTTGTAGATTCATCACACTAATACATATATGAGTAAACCATATAATTCATACATTCCCACATAGACTACATAGCATTATTAATGCATGGCGATCGATATCACACTCAATCACTTTATTCAATTGATTCTAGCTTTTAATAATAAAGGCACAAAAGATAAAGCCAGCCATGTAAGGCAGGCTAGCTTGCCAATGTATGGTGCAGGAGGAACAACCACCCATGTATCAGGCTGCGGGCCGACGCCGTTGTAAATGATAACGCATACTTGGTCTTGTGGTGGTGGGGATGGAGCCTCGCCTGGAGGGAGTACTCGGGCAATTCTGATATCAGGCCTCTCCCGAGAGATGATCCGAACTGCTGCATTCAGTTCAGTACCAATCAGACCGGCCACGAATCAGGCACCGGACCAGGCATGTCTACCCTTATCACGCACTAACCCCAGCCTTTCTCCCTTTCGAAACTGTTAATTAATGACAAGCATCAATAATGGAGAATTACAAAGATAATCAAGAGAAACATGCATGGTGTTTGGTTTTTAAAATAATAATAATAATAATAATAATAATAATAATAATCTTTGGTATTAACTGATAAAGGGACCGGAAACATGCTCTAAGCCTAGGAAGATGTCAGATCGAAAGCATTATCTGCTAACCAAACAAGTAATCAGTCTACTGAAAAATTTAATGGAAAATGTATGCGATAATAAAAAATACATGCCAACCTTTAGGGAAGAAGAGACTGTTATACCTAACGGAACCTTTGCTTTTCTCGTGGCGATGATCTTGTGTTCAAGGTATGTGTGTGTATAAATACAAATGTATGAGTGCACTCCCATGTGGATAGCTTACGCCATGTCGATTATAACAATGCATGCATTCTGTTCACAGTTAATTGATCAGAAGCATCAGAACATGCACTCCCTGTCCAAATTGAGGATGTCGATGATAACAATGCATTCATTTGTCTTCATTAATTAAGAAACATCAGCATATCCACTGCTTGTCGAGAATAACGATGATGATTACAAGGATCCATGCATTTTACATGATTGGTTAAGAAACATCAGCATATCCCCCTTTCGTTGAGAGTAACGATACTGATGACACAATAATGCATGCAGAAGTGTGTAAGTTGAAATAGCATGCACGTATTTGAACACTCGGAGCGGTCTGATGACTGGATTACATGTGAACAAACCAGGAGTTTCGCCAACTGGTTGCAGACACGTACCATGCATGACACCTCTATTGAAGATGACCTGTACTTGCTGTCCCAGTTACCATCTTCGAATATAATGACTTTCAAAGGGTACGAGATAAATGGTAATACATTTTACACGATCGCCCAAGATAAGAAGAGCACCAACCAAAACAATGGTGTCCGCTTTGATGCAGAAATCAAGACGGGAAAGGAAACATATTATGGTTATATACAGGACATATGGGAACTTGACTATCCACGTGGTTTAAAGGTCCCTTTGTTTCGGTGCAAATGGGTCAATATGACACGAGGCGGGGTAACGGAAGACCCGCAGTACGGAATGACAACAGTGGATCTCAACAATCTTGCGTATGCAGACGAACCATTCGTCCTAGCCAATGATGTGGCACAGGTTTTCTATGTGAAGGACATGTCTACCAAGCCAAGAAAAAGAAAAGATAAGGAAGCGAATGCATCGTACGATGAGCCAAAGCGGCACATAGTTCTTTCTGGGAAGAGAAACATCGTGGGAGTGGATGACAAGACAGACAAGTCAGAAGATTATGAAAAGTTTGATGAAATTGCTCCATTCACAGTGAATATTGACCCGAGCATCCCGTTAAGTGATGAAGATTTTCCATGGTTACGGCGCAAAGGGACACACGCGAAGAAAAAGTTTCACACCCAAAGATCTGGGATGTGATCGGCTTCACTAGCTATCATCACTTTCTTCTGTGTTTCGCACCGAAAGGGAAATCTCTTTAATAGGTAGGGTAGTTATGTGTTTTGGCATTTGAAATGCGAAGAAATTTTATGTGCAAACAAATTCTTTCATGCCTTTACTGATTTTTAAAGTTAAGTTATTCACAAACTAGTGATTCACACTAATTTCAAATAATTCAAAATTTAAACTATTCAAATTTGAAAACTACGGGCACTAACAGAAAGTTTGTAATTTTTTGTACCTAAAACAAAAATGTTCACAAAGAAACTCTAAATACACAAAAAAAAACACAAAAATAAATAAAGCAAAAAAATAATTAAAAAAACCCTAACAGAAAGTTTGTAATTTTTTGTACCTAAAACAAAAATGTTCACAAAGAAACTCTAAATACACAAAAAAAACACAAAAATAAATAAAGCAAAAAATAAAATAAAAAAAGTCCGCCTACTAGGCCAGAGCAGCCTGCATACAACTAGAAACCCAATCTATCGTTGGGCCAGGATGCAGGCCCGCAAAGGCCAAGTGGGCCCACAGGGCTGCAAAGAACACGTAGGCCCAGTAAGCCTGCTTTGGAGAGGAACTCCAGAGAGCGACCGCACGGGGGTTTATAAACCAGTGCGGTCGCCCCTCGGCTAGCGAGGTGGGACTAAACTTGCTGCACCGCACCTGCACCAGCGCACCCCCTTTAGTACCGGGGCGTGGCACAAACCGATACTAAAGGGGAGGCCTTTAGTACCGGTTTGTGCCACCACCCGGTACTAAAGGGGGTCGCTTCCCGCCGCTTGGCCTGGCCAAAACAGGCCTTTAGTACTGGTTGGTGGTTCCAACCGGTACTAAAGGTGCCTTCTATATATACAACAGCTACGAAAATTTCAGTTTCCCTCTCTGTTTGTTCCTCTGTTTCCGTCTCCGTCGCCGTCGCCGCCGCCCTCGATCGTCTCCGTCGCCGCTCGTCTCCGTCGCCGCCCCCGTCCCCGTCGCCGCCCTCGTCCCCGTCGCCGCCCTTGTCTCCGTCGCCGACCCGGGCCCGTCCCCGTCGCGCCGTCCCCGTCCCCGTCGCGCCGTCCCCGCCGTCGCCTCACCGTCGCCTCGCCGTCCCCGTCGCCTCGTCGTCGCCTCGCCGTCGCCTCGCCGTCGCCGTCGCCCGCTGTGAGCCCTCCCCGAGCCCGTACACACACACAAGCATGTTTAATTAGTTTAGATAATTAGTCTTTAATTAGTTTAGATTATTTAGATTATTATTTTGTATGTTTAATTAGTTTAGATAATTAGTGTTTAATTAGTACACACACGTATTTTGTATGTTTAATTAGTTTAGATTATTTAGATTATTATTTTTTCACTATTATATATGTATGAATGCATGTTAGATGGATATAATTAGTGTTTAATCAGTTAGAAATTAGTTTTATATAGAAATGTTAGAAATTAGTGTTATATAGAAATGTTTGAAATGTTAGAAATTTTAGTGTTATTTAGATTATTTAGATTAGCATAATTAGTGTTATATAGAAATGTTAGAAATTTTAGTTATCAAAATCCAATCATTAAAAAATGTTACTTTTTGCGGGCATATAGCTAGTATTTGTTCTCGACGATGCCCGGCCCGCATCCTCGCCGTCGACCCGTCCGCGACGACGTCCAGCCGACCCATGTCCGGGACTGGGCTCCGCCGGGCTGGCACTGGGAGGTGCTGCCTGGAGGGGCGCGCCGCTTGATGAGAAACCCGGCCCCGGGTCCCGTCGTCGACCCTGATCTCGTTTGGTGGCATTCGCGTGGGCCAGTTTCGGTGCGGAGGGACCCGGCCCCGCCGGAGGTGGTACGTCGCCGTGTCAGGGAGGAGGACGAGCACGTCCATCGCTACATGGTTGCGTTAGAGGGCGGTAGGTTCTCCAATACCTGGCAGTATCTTCGGGAATCTCACTTCAGCTATGATCCTGTAAGGGTTCCTTCTCTTTGGGTGTCCACCGCCCGCGCCGCAGGAACCGCGAGTGTCCTAGATTCTTCTGTAGTATCCGATCTTTAGTTAGCTAGCCAGTGATGTACTATTCAATATTATATATTATTCGAGACGATGTATTCGAGATTATATCTATTATTCTAGACGAAGTATTCGAGATTATATCTATTATTCGAGACAATGGAATTTGAATACTAAATTGTTTTATATTTCTTTTGAATTAGTTAAATAAAAGCTATGGCAGACAATACCGACAGAGAGGGAGAACAGACCATGTTCGATATGATACGCGGGCCAAATGATGATCAGAATGAAGAAGATTATGACGGCTCGGAATTTCTAAACAACACCGGAGAGGGTGATATGATATTCGATCGCGACGACCGAATTGATGAAGTCATGAACTACGATTATGACGATGACGAAGAACATGTTGATCCTGAAACAACAAAGACCGGCGAGGTATATATATTTATATAAGCAGGTATCTCGTGATCATCACATGTTTTAAATGACTTGAAGATATATTAACGAATCGATCTTTGTTCTTTCAGCCATCCGGATCGAGCAAATCTTTAGGCAAAAGGACGAAACGGGGCCCGAACAAAAAGTTAAAGGAGGGCGTAAAGTACAATATCGAGGCAATCAGACCTAATGGCGAACCATTAGCGCCTAAGAAGATTGCGGACAAGTTCATTCGTCAGTGCGGAGTTCTTGTGAAGGACCAACTCCTGATCTCCCTTCAAGAATGGAGAGAGCCAGCAAAAGACAAAAGACAAAAAGGCAAAGAGGACGCTGCTCCACGTTCAGATGTTACTTTTGTCGACAAGAATCAAAAAGATCTGCTTTGGGATACTCTCATGGAACATTTCACCCTACCAGATCATTTCACAGAAGCAGATGTGCAGAAAGTCAAGGACGCTGCTCTTAGGAAGATGGCGGTTGCATTCAAGGACCACAAGAATCGTGAATGGGACAAGTACGTCAAGGGAGGAAGGAAGACTCCAGTATTCGAGGGAACACTAGAGAACCAACGTGCTCATTGGGACGATTTCGTGAAATTCAAGGATTCAGAATTAGCTAAGGAACGGTCGAGAATAAACAAGAAGAATGCCGAAAAAAATGATAAGTTCCATAAGCTGGGGCGAGGTGGCTATGCGGTGGCCATGCCTAAGTGGGATAAGTCTGAGAAAGAGAAGGAGGATGCAGGTGCCACTCCGGTTACTAAGAGCTGCCCCCCAGGGTCAGGACTTGGTTCTATGCGCATGGGGGGAGTTGGACCCGAAGACAGGCAATGTTTCGACGAGGGCAAGTCTGAAGGGAGCCGACGATGCGATACTTGTTGCAATAGAAGAGGCACGATCGGGGGTGTTCCAGCCCAACAGAGAGAACGACGAGCTTACGCGTGCCCTGGGAAATCCTGAACACCCGGGAAGAACACGAGGCAAGGGCGCTATTCCGTGGTATGAGGGGTTCTCAGACTGGAACACCGACTACAGAACCCGTGCGAGAAAGAAGATTGCGGAGGAGAAGAAGAGGAAGATGGAGGAGGAGCAGAGGAAGCGGGACTATGAACGCCTTCAAGGCCTAGAAGCAAGTCAAGTGGAATTGGTAGTCAAATTCCAGCGGCAGCAGGAGCAGATCGACTCACTTACCTAGCAAAGGGGGTCTCAGCAGCTGCAGCAGCTAGCGAATGATCCAGCATTGGATAGCACCATCCCATCCATGCCGAGAAGCAGCGTGGGTTCCGCCCTGGACGACGTAATGCTGGGTAGATACCCCGTGGATGACATCACGGAGAACACTAGCTATGAGCTACACGTCAAAATGAAGAACATATCCATGAAGGTGGCGGGCGCCGTTGCTTTTGCAAATCCCCCCGAGGCAACCTTCCATTGCAACCCGATTCCAGCGGGCTATGCTCGTGTCTTGGTTGATGAGGTGGTGGACCCATATTCGGAGCTAGAGCTTGACTATCCTGGAGGTGACGACGAGCGCTTTCTCGGAGACGCCAAACATCATATCATCCTATGGAAAAAGGATTGCATCATCATTCGAAGGCCACCGACACCGCGTCAGCCGACTCCTCGTCGAAGTCCGCCACCGAGTCAGCAGTCTCCCTCTCCTGCAAGTCCACCATGTCCGGCAAAGTGTCAGGCCACTCTTCCTCCAATTCCGGCAAAGTGTCAGGCCACTCCTCCTCCTCCAAGTCCGCCACAGCGTCAGACATCCACTCCTCCTCCAAGTCCGGCACAAGCTCAGGCCACTCCTCGTCCAAGTCCGGCACAGCTTCAGGCGGCCACTCCTTCTCGTCCAACTCAGCCCCGTCAGCCGTCTCCGCCGCCTCAGCAATCACAGAAGAGACACCCCGCAGCTATGGTGCGTAGCGGTACGAGTCGAGGTAGTACAGGAAGTACATGCGGAGGCAAGCGATATAAATATGGTCCAAGCCTCACGCCTCTTCCGCAGAGGGCTTATGATAGGTCCGAGGAGGAAATCGCAACCATATCCAAGTCCGAGGTGGAAGCCCATTTTGCACCGAAACCGCCAACACCGCCAAGGGAGAAAGTGCCGGAGGAAACGATTGACCACTTCATTCGTATGGCTCAACCACCAGCTCCCGAGCCTGTTGACACAGACTATGAGCGCCACATCAGGAAGTTAAATCGAGCACGTGTATGTAAGGAGGCGAGCTCAAGATCGAGCAAACAAGAAGCAGCTGCCAAAAAATGCGGGAAAACTATTCCCCAGCTGGGAGAACAGGCGGCGCAATCGATCCCCTCGCTTGTTGTGCCAACAACATGTGACAGTACGCGCGCCCAATATTATTGTGGGCAAAAAGTTTATGTTCCTGAGGTGGGCAATGTGGTAATAACGGAGGAGCATATAATGCAGGCTGAAGTTCTCAAAATCACTGTTGGACAACTCCTCGAGATCGAGCCCATGTCTGTGCTTAGAGAGGATGAAATAAAACGAAAATATGTCCGGGGCCAACCTTTGGTCGAGCCAGACAAGGTCAAGAACCTCCCAACGAGAATGTATGAATTGCATCAATGGTACATGAACATTACCAAGATTTCTGATCGATTGTCCCTCATGGTGAATGTCAAGGAGGATCATTACTACCATGACAAAGCTGTGTCCGTTGAGTATTCTGAACTGTTTCAGTTATACAATCAAGACGCACTTGACAAATCTATCGTCAGTTGCTATTGTCTGTAAGTGATTTCTTTCTGTAATTTAAGTCTCAAGCTAGTTGAGTGATCCTTATCATTACCTGTAATTATCCTCACTATATTCTTTTCTGTGGTATTATATGCAGGATGAAGATGTATGAAATGAGAAAAGGTGGATGCTATGGCATTGGGTTCATTGACCCAAACACCATTAATGAATACACATGGAAAATAGATGAACGTCATCAAAAGGCCGTAGAGGACAGCATGCTAGAGTTCTTGAAGCGCCTCAAATACAATGAAGATATACTACTTCCTTACTACTTTCAGTGAGTCACACTGTCTTGTACTACAAATTCTCTGTTTTTGCCTACTAGCTAGCTACATGTTTTTGCTTATATATGCCTGCTTAATTAAGACATGCAAACGTGTGTGCATGCAGATTTCACTGGGTCTTGTGTATCATTAAAGTTGACGACGGAACAGTTGAAATACTGGACTCACTACTCAATGTTAAAACTGACTATAACATCTTGTTTGGGATAGTCAACAGGTAATTTCAATCATTATTAACTATATATCTCGGCCTATTTAGTTCGTCATTTCATGATATGAACTATTTAATAACCCCTTTATTCATTTTTTTTGTCGGCGGGCAGGGCTTGGGCAAGGTTCATCAGCGTCACGGATGGCGAATGGAAAAAAAAGCTTCAATGGTTTCGACCCAAGGTAAGTAATTAAGTAGTGCTAGCTAGCTAGCTAGCTGCCATCTCTTTAATTATCATGCTTGATTAATTATTATCTGATCAAATTCCATTCTCGTAAAGGCCCTGAAGCAGGCACAGGGGTCTGATATGTGTGCATTCTGCGTTTGCGAGAACATTCGCATGATGGCGTCCAAAAGGAGCAGATCTCAAAGACAGGAATGAGTACGCTTGTCAGAACACTATTCACAATTTTTACACCATTATCGATATCTAGTCACACAACTAATACACATGCATATTGATCTCCTTCTTAACAGTTCAGAAAGGTGCGGGAGAAGCTCCTAGAAACGCAGCGCGTAGAAGCACTTCAAGAGGAAATAGCGGGATTTTTGCTCGACCAGGTCATAAATCCGAAGGGAGAATACTATTACCCGCTACCGCCCCCATGAAAATCACTTCCAATTGTCATCATGCTTCGAAGGCACCAATTAGGCTAATGCCACTGGCTCCGAAGGCAACATGCATATGTAGGAGAAATTGTATATAGCTAGCTATACATTTGTGTATGTGTGAATTAATTAATATGGTGGTTTGTGAGACATTGATGATATATATATG
>NC_041391.1:721067831-721084894 GCF_002162155.2 Triticum dicoccoides | reverse complement strand
GTACAATGTGTAGTATCGTAAAATACCAGCAAACGAAAAAGAATTAAAATGGAAACACAAAATTAAATGAAAAAGAAATCATAAAACTAAAAAAAAAACCTTATAGTACTGGTTGGTATTACCAACCGGTACTAAAGGGCTCCAACCCCCCGGAGCTGGCTCGTGCCACGTGGTTGCCCTTTACCACCGGTTCCTGCTGAACCGGTACTAAAGGGGGGGGGGGCTTTAGTGCCCACACTTTAGTGCCGGTTATGGAACCGGCACTAAAGGGCCTTACGAACCGGTGCTATTGCCCGGTTCTGCACTAGTGCACGTCCGGCTTCCCAGCGCCTCCCGCCATCTAGTTCTTCACCAAGGCCCGCACTGCGTCTCTTCACCGAGCACAAACACCGCGGCACACCTTTCTTGTTTGCCGTTGCTACTTATGCTTTTAGATAGTCGTTGAAACCTTTAATTTGCTGATCTTAGGTATATACATGGTTGTTCAAGCATTCATTCTGTGTGGTTACCCGATCAATTTTTTTCCAAGCCTAGTGTGTTTGCAAATAATGTTGCAAGATATTCTTCATATAACACGAGCTAGTGGACTACCCAAACAAACACTATTGAACTCTTTTCAGTAAAAAAAGTACTGTAGTGATAATGTTATGGTAAGTTTAGAAATGACTATTTGCAGCGTACAGACTTGTTTATGCTTCACAATGTCAAGAATAGACATGTTATGTGTCTATTATTATACTACCTACATGGTTCACTGGTTTGTTTTAGGGAGTGGCTGTGCTAATATTGTTCTTGTCGAACTCATGACCAGTTTTTGAGTGATTAAAATGTCCAGCAGCTTTGAGGGTTCAACACATCATTTTATCATAAGATATGCTCTTTTCTTATTTGTACATACAATAAGCTATTTGAAAATGGCAAGTTTTATAAAGGATGGATTTCTATTAGGGCAATTATGTAAATAATTCTATTGCCTAATTCTGCCGGTTGTTACAAATCTCTAGAATGCACTAGAGTTATTTTCCTGTACAAGATAAATAATATTTATATAATTTGTTCATTATTGCTAAGTTAGGATTGTCCACAAAATAGTTGGCTTGTCTGCCATTTCCAACATAGGACCATACTTTAGGTTGCCTTTTGCGATGAATGTCATATCTTCTCTATTTATCCTTCCTTGTGGTATGTGCAGCACACAGTTCAGATGGTGTTTGTTGATGCATATTTATTTGAACAGCTCATGATTAATTTTTGAGGTATGAATGTATGGCACATACATGGATTGCGCTAACTGAATCATATTTGCTACGTCTGAACTCTCCCAGGACAAGAAGCTCGATGAACAAGAAGCACTGCATCTGGAGGCAACTGTTGTGTGTCGTCAAGACAGCAACGTTCATGCAGTTCTTAATGGCAATGCTTGTTGAGTGATGATTATTATAGTCCTTCAGACTTACCCTTGCCCGTCATGTAACAAAGTTGATGCAGTTTTCGCTAGCAAAACTTGATCCTGTGATATGAGTGTCTTCTTGTGTTATGCCTGGGATGTTACAGTTTGACATGTACTAAAAAATGCAGCGCTGATAGTCAGAGATTAATTAGTCATAGCAATAACAATGTGCCATGATCTAATCAGATAACATGCATAAAAATAATAGCAAACAGTTCAACTCGGCAATCTATTTTGATGAGGTAGTGTACATGTGCTAGTACTAATTCCCAAGGTCACAAAACTGATCCTGATACATGGGCTACAGCTATGCTAGGAAATAAAATGTGTCTTCTTTAACAAAAAGAAAATCTGAGTAAGGTTACATGATAATGCAAGATCATCATGATGACACACACACCCCCTCTGCAAATAGGAAAACCAATATATGCACCTCTCTTTGCTGTAAACTGACATGAGTACAAACATCCAGTGAGGCTAGCAGAGTTTGGTTCCATCTCTACCTTGGTTGTTCTTCAGTAAAAATATCTAGTGACACCGGCTGCAGCTCCCAATAGCCGAAAAACAGAGGAGGTGAGGAGTGGGCTCATGGCGAGCAGCCAAGGCGCGGGATAGGCGCCATTGGGCCGTTGCGGCTAGGGTTTGACGCTGCCTCCATCGGGCCATTTCTCCAGGCCGGTTCGACACGACAAGAAAACACTTCGTAAGCTAGCCCACCCCATGAACAAAGCTGCAAAACAAATGAACAACTATTACTGGTAGTTGACCCCATTTTTGAACGAACGATTCCTACTTAAACTGCTCAACAGACAAAGAAGCCAACATGTTAAGTGAAACAACTTTTTTCTGGACACATGATCATGATGAACTGAACAAGAACACCATATAAAATAAAATATTTTCTTCAGTTGTTTTACAGATGATGAACATCTTATGAGGAGACTAAATTACATCTTGCTCTCCCTGTATCTCCAAATGTATGCCCAATAAGTCCGTCGATGCTATTTAGTAGATAAGGAGATGAGATCGATACTGAACTTCAGGTTTCGTGAAAGAGAAACAACAAAGACTGCACTGAGATGTGCCTGGCATATTAGAAACTTACAACAATATCACTAAGATAAATTTGACAAACAAAGAAAAGCACAATCGATAATAATGACTTGCATGATCTGTATGTAAACAACTGATAACAATGTTCCCTGATCTAATCAGATATTGTGCACAAAAGAAATAACCAACAGTTCAACTCGTCAGTCCACTTTGACAACGTACGTGTGCTAGTACTAATTCCCAAGGTTACAAGACTAATCCCGATATGTGAGCTACAGCTATGCTAGCAAATAAAAAGGTGTGTTCTTTAACAAAAATAATTCAAAGGAAGGTTACAGGATAATACAAGATCATCAAGTTCATTGCACGTTTACCGGTATGACCGATGCAAGTCATGACCCTTAGCAACTACAACATGAAAACCAATTTACATTCTGTTTTCCAATCCCACATATTCAGTTTTGACAAGCATACACAATTGTATGAATTATTGTTCAGGGATCAGAACCACCATATAAGCTGTAAAGAAATTGCATGACAACGGACAAGCAGGTCAGTATCATACCTAGAGTGTACAAGCTCATGTAGCGTGGTACTCTTAAGTAGATCCCACACTCATCAACCTTCTTAAGCTTCCCACAGTTGAGCTTCATCATACACAACCAACACCTAAGTTGACGAAAATGACACCCACACCCTCTGCAGACCCTGTTAGAAGTATAATTATGTTTTAGAGATTAGGAGTTAGAGATAGAATTGGTTTAAACCATGTACGACTTGTCCCCTACTTCAAGTCTCTTCACATATTGTACTCTATATATATCCCACACCTGGGTCAGATCAATACAACACCACAATATTCATCCATCATACTATTTTCACATGGTATTAGAGCGGTTTGTCCAATGACACCGATCTTAGGACCTTCCACCACTTCCGCAGCTCGCCGCCTCCGGGGGGAGATTAATCTCCTCTCCCCGGAGGCGCGTCACCCAACCGATCAAAGATTACATTGGTCTCGTAGTTTACATCCAATTTTCGAGTCCATTAGATCGATCCCATAGATCAAGTCGAAATTTCATCAAGTAGATTCTTTTTAGCCACCAAATAAATCACGGCGGCCACGGTGGGACGCCCACGGTGGCCACAATCGATAATTCAAGATCAGAACTCCACCAGCGGACGCCACGCGCGTGCATGCCAGGAGTACCAGCCACGAGCGACGACCTCCTTCACTTCGAGCCCCGCAAGACTTCAGCGGGATGAGCGCATCAGCTCGACATCTCCGTGACGCAATCTACACAAGAGCCCTGTTAGCAGGCGGCCGCGCGTACGAGCACGTCGACACCCAGCGGGCAATACGAGTGCGATCCAATCTACTCGATATACGCGCCGCCGGACATCAGCCTCTACCGAACGGCTTCATCGACCGCGCTTCATCGTTGCTCTCCCACGCCTACATCGACCTCCACAGCCCACGCGCAGGCTGCATCACTGACGGAAGCCACGCGGTACAAAGACGCCCAGAGGATTTCATCATATGCATGCATACATGTGGCCTAGATGGGCTAGATGTGATGCACGCGCATGCAAATTGATGCCAGTCCCTACGGAGGTTTCGGCTGTACGCAGGCGGGGAACCATCAGATGGACTCCATCGCCCGCGAAGCCGCGGACGCATGCTCGATGCGGGCAACTGCCACTACGGACTCCACTGCAGCTACCCTGCGGCTTCGACTCCAATCCAGGCTGCACCGACCACCTCGCAGATCATGCACGCCTCAGATCACGGAAGGGCAGTTTTCCGCGCATCCTACTACGACGCCGCGACACCATCGTCTACACCGAGCGCTGCATCCCGAGTCAAGCTACATCACCTCCTGCATCAACCTACGCCGCCGATCTATAGGTACACCAAGCACGACTACATCATCATGATCTGCACCAGATATTCTTCATCGAGCCTAATCCCCTGCTTCGAGCTGTACGACTACACCAAAGCTACGAGCCAACATAGTTTTTCGGCATGACACGGCATCGACACTTCGTCAGCACGGGGGACGCCTCCAAGCGACGCATCATCGTCGGCACGCCGCTGCAACATCATCGCCGACACTACATCGCCAAGGTCTTCATCAACATGGTCTTGACCAACATCATCGTCGACACACCGCCACCGCCTCGTTCACAAGATGGACAGCTAGCGTCCTCTGACAGATTTTTCTGCAAGACGCGACCACGACGACGGCAATGACCTCGTCACGACACCGGCATCGACCGCGTCATCCACGACAACACGACTGCATCGACACGGCATCACTACAATGACGACTCCTGCACGGCCACACGGTTCTGGCAAAATCGATGTGTGCTCGATGGGCTTCCTCCGGTCATGGCAAAACCAGTGGACTTATCACCGACGACACCCTCTGACATCCGCAAGGTGCATCGTCCACGTCAGCAGCTCCGTCATAGCGCTATTTTTTTGCGCCTCCGGCTTTCTGCGGCTTCATCATCCACGACGACTACACCATCGACCATGGCTACCTCGACCACGGCTACATCACCATAATCGGCTACCTCGATTTTGACATTAATGGCTATGTCTACAGCAACTCATCGGCAAGAACTCCAGTCAACAGCGTCCGCGTCGTCACTAGCATCCGCGCCATTCCCGCTGTGACTGCGGGAGGGAATAGATGAGAAGATAGGGAAGACACCAGAAGGGGACGCAGTCACCCCCTAGGTGCCAACCCATGAGAGACGAAGTTGATGATGGCGCAGCGGAGAAGATGACGAAAGCTCAAGACTTCAAATTCAGTCGTACTCGTCCGCTTCACTCCCGCTACAACCGAGGGGGAATGTTAGAAGTATAATTATGTTTTAGAGATTAGGAGTTAGAGATAGAATTGGTTTAAACCATGTACGACTTGTCCCCTACTCCAAGTCTCTTCACATATTGTACTCTATATATATCCCACACCTGGGTCAGATCAATACAACACCATAATATTCATCCATCATACTATTTTCACAGACCCAAGAACAGTTTATTTGTCATCATCATTCCCATAAACAATGAATTACCGACAAAGACAAGAAAGAGGTAACAAAAAGTTTGGAGAGAAGCCGGGAGGCAGTACCGGTGGAAATCATCGTAGTAGAATTGGTACTCGACGGCCTGCATCAAGGATCACAAGAGATACATGGTCAGTACTAGAGGCAAACAAAGAACCAGTTTTTGTTGTGGTTTCAAATCATACGCACCAGCGGCACACAGTGATGGTGGTTCTGTTTTGCTTGTAGAGGATGATGCAGAGCTTCTGGTCTTGTGGACGCCGAGCTTCTCAACCATACAGTCTGAACCATACACAACCGAACAGCAAGATAGGCACATAAGCACCACACATAGAAAAACTATCTAAGCATCTCTCTGCTGCAAACTGACATGGGTAAAAATATCCCGTGAAGCCAGCAGAGTTTGGTTTGTGTATGTACCTTGGATGTTCTTCAGTAAAAATATTGAGTGAAGCCAGCCGATGCTAGAGAACACCGTGTAGAGTAGAGACTGCCATTGATTGAGGTCTGTATGTAAACAACTCAAAGATCAGTTATTGTGACGATAACAATGTGCCCTCATCTAATCAGACACCATGCACAAAAGTAATAACCAAGAGTTCTGTATGAAAATAAAAGGCATGTTCTTTGACAAAAAGAAAATCTGAAACAAGGTTATGTGCACCTTTACCAAACGACCGATGCAAGTCATGGCCCTTAGCAACCACAACATGACAACAAAATTACATTCTATTTTCCCGTGCCACATATTCAATTTTAACAAGCATACACAAAACTGTATGGATAAATGTTTAAGAACCAGAACCAACAAATAAGCAAATATACATGACAATAGACAAGCAAGGACCATATCATACCTGGAGTGTAGAAGCTCGTGTAGGGTAGGACGCTATAGTACACTCCAGACTTGCCAACCTTCTTAAGCTTCCCAGTGTTGAGCTTCATCATAAACAAGCCAACACCTGAGCTAACAAACATGACGACGACACACTCTGCAGACCCAACAAAAATTGTTTGTCATCTTCATTCCAAAAGCATAATAGTCGACGGGCTGCATCGAGGAACACAAGAGACACATGGTCAGTACTACAGTCAAAAAATGAACCGGTTTTTACTGCGGATTCAAATCATACGCACGAGAGGCACGACCAAGGTGGTTCCGTTCTGCTTGAGTGCTTGTAGAGGATGACGGAGGGCTTCATCTCTTGTCAACGCCAAGCTTCTTGTACATATAATCTGAGCCATAAACAACCAAGCAGCAAGAGAAGCATGTCAGCACCACACGTAGAAGAATCAAGGTGTGCCTCTCTCCCTGCTGCAAACTGATACGAGTAATAATATTCAGTTAAGGTAGCATAGTTTAGTTCTCTGAATGTATGTACTACCTTTGATGTTGTTGGGTAAACATATTCCGCAAAGCCAGCCCATGCCAAAGGCCACCGTGGTGGAGCTTGTCGCTGAATGAGATCTGGATACAAGAACACAATCACACTTGTATTATACACTACCAACATCAACTTGGCACGGATCTGAAAAAGGAAAGTAGTGGCTGCACCCACTTTTGGTGCACCGACGGTGCACCCACGCAAGAAAACATATCAAAACATTTAGAAAAAAATCTGAAACTTCATGGAAATAATCATCAACAAATGTTATGAGGGCTTGCAAAGTTTGGTGGTCAAATAACATTCGAGAAGCGCTCTACAAAAAAGACAAAATTGCAAAATCTGCTCAAACAGTGCACGTACATTTTGATTAATTTTGTCTTTTTTATAAAGAGCTCCTCGAATGAAATTTAACCACCAAATTTTGCAAGCCCCCATAACATTTATTGATGATCAGTTTTACGAAGTTTCAGATTTTTTCGAAATGTTTTGATATATTTTCTTACATGGGTGCACCGTGGGTGCATCGAGAGTGGGTGTAAAAGAACCACTCTCATCTGAAAATAGCTTGAGAGAGAGATTTGGTACAAGCGGCAGAGAGCGGACATACCAGAGAGGGGGGTCCTCACCATGCTAGGTGCCCCTGTGGGCTATTTCGCCGGGCCGGTTACCTGCGTTCAACCTCGATCCATGCCGATTGCAGCTCCTTGCGGCTGAAAAAAGGATGATATGAGATCAGACCTCGTGACGAGTGTTGACACACGAACACGTCACGTGTACTCTCGACACCGGGGGTGATGCACCGCAGCTCACGTCGAAGGAGACCCGACCGACAGCGTGATACGCAAGACAGTCGACGGGCGTTTTTGCAGACCCGAAAACCTCACACCCCCGGGAGGGACCCCGTCAGGGAGTGCGGCGGCTATGGGCTGCCCTAGGTCGATTCGCTCGTCCCTAGAGCCTCGGGATTTGCAGCTCTCAAACACGAAGAACAGCGAAGAACGAGATAGAAAAACGATGGAGAGATAAAACGTAGATGAAAAAGTAGTATATTGATTTGTTCGATTGTGTGTTGTTCAATTGGCCGTCACCCCCAACATATATAAGAGGCGGCTGGACTTCCCGTACAAGTAAAGGATTCATCTAGGCTTTTCTTACAAGAAAAATTACATCAATTCACGTCCTAGAGTCCTAATTCTATTTCAACTCGGATTCAGTCTGAATCTGGCCAAAACTCTGTCTTCCTTCTTGCGCGGGCCGCCGGGCTTGCATATGATCTCCGATCGAGACGGCCCAAATATCAAACTTGTGCGCCTCGACGATACGAACAATTCTCATGTTGATCATTTTTTCAAATAAGGCCATCTTGAATACTTTTCGAGGTCATCTTTATCTTCCAGTCGGACTCGGTTTTGCAGTAGACTGAATTATCCGAGTCTCGTAGTGAATTTGTAGGCTATATATTATCTCTGATGATGATGACTCCAAAATCAAAATTTACCGTCTTGATGATACTCACAACTTCTGTATTGAACACTTCTTCATCCAAGGTCATTTTGATAAACTTTCGAGCACATGTTCAATTTCACTCGGACTTGAGCTCATCCACTCGGATATTAGTTACTTTCACTCGGATCGTCCGATTGGACTTTTTCACTCGGAAGACAATCTTTCACTCGGATGACTATATTTTCACTCGAATGACTATATTTCCACTCGGAAGGCACTACCTTATTCACTCGGATGACTATATTTCCACTCGGAAGGCACTATCTTATTCAATCGGCAAGTTTTCGTCCCGATGATAATCTTTTCATTCGGAATATTTTCACCTGGACGATAATTTCACTCGGATGATCATATTTTCACTCGGATGACTATATTTCCACTTGGATAATAATAAGTTCATCCGGTCAGCAAACTTTCACTCGACCGTAAACTTTCACTCGACCGTAAACTTTTCACTCGGATTTCCGACTGAAAACATAGCCCGATCTTGATTTGTCTCTCCAGGCCTCATATGATCTCGGATTGAGACGAATTATATATGAAAATCAATCGGCTCGACGAGACGAAACTTTTCCATGTTGAAGATTTTTCGATTCAAGGCCGTATTGATGGCCGATTTACTCGCGCAACCTATCAGACAAGTGCCTGGCACTTCGCGCCATATTTTGGTTGAGGTTCAGTCTGCAGTATATTGCCTCTAACTTTTGCATATGAACTCGGATTGAGATGATTTATATATCAAAATCGATTGCCTTCGGGGAATCCTATTCCAAATAGGATTGGGGGGGGGGAGTCCTGCTCCCGGTAGGAGTAGGACTCCTCCTGCGCCCTCCTCCTGGGCGGCCGCCCCCTCCCCCTTGGCTCCTTTATATACGGGGGTAGGGGGGCACCTCTAGACACACAAGTTGATGATTGAGATCGTTCCTTAGCCGTGTGCGGTGCCCCCTGCCACCATATTCCACCTCGATCATATCGTTGTAGTGCTTAGGCGAAGCCCTGCGTCGGTAGAACATCAAGATCGTCACCACGCCGTCGTGCTGACGGAACTCCTCCCCGAAGCTTTGCTGGATCGGAGCCCGGGGATCGTCATCGAGCTGTACGTGTGCTAAGAACTCGGAGGTGCCGGAGTAACGGTGCTTGGATCGGTCGGATCGGGAAGACGTACGACTACTTCCTCTATGTTGCGTCATCGCTTCCGCAGTCGGTCTGCGTGGGTACGTAGACAACACTCTCCCATCTCGTTGCTATGCATCACCACGATCTTGAGTGTGCGTAGGAAATTTTTTGAAATTACTACGAAACCCAGCACCGAGGCCACCTGCCCCGGACCCCCTCCCGAAGAGAAAACCTCCACCACCGAAACCTCGTCCACCGCGAGAGGATAAGAGGGCGCCGAGGCCACCTGCTCCGAGCCCCCTTCATAAAGCGAAACCGCCACCTGCAGCTCCGGCATCGCGACAGAAGAAGAGGGAACCGAGACCACCAGCCTCGGACCCCCTCCCGTGGGAAAGACCTCCACCGCCGGACCCTCGATCTGAGGAGAATCAACGAGTAGTACATGAGAGGGAGCCACCTCCTCCTCTCTCCTGACCGAGATCGGCAAAGCCCCAGGGTCGGGACTCACAACATCCTCAAAATCCAAAGCCGGTAATGTGTGCTCAAAAACCTCGTCAGACTCCACCCGCTCACTCCAAAGTCTCGAAGGCGCAGAAGCCGGATCGAAAGATCCAAATCTCAGAGAAGTCATAGGCACCGAGGAGGGTGGCACCGTCCCATCCCCGGACGTCCGAGAAACGGATCCCGGTCCATTGGACAACTCTCGTCCAGTGTCATCAACCGGTGCCTCCTTAGCTCCTGAGTTGTCATCTCCCTCGTGCATATCAACATCAGTCCCATTAGCCGCCTCGACGAACAGACTCTCATCCTCAAACTCAATCACGAGGTTATAAATCTGGCCTCGATATGTCCACTTGACCACATCAGGCACGAACTCAATCTCCAGAACACTGACTAGCAGTCGGGCAATCCCGTGAGCTCTGGTATAAGCCATATCCACTCTCTCAGTCTTCCCCACCATAATGCCCAAGCTAGCCAAAACCCTGGCATCCTGCATCGGCTTCGAGGAGCCCCAGAAAAACGCAGCCAAACCTGAGTAAGCGGCTTACCCTGAGGTTCGACCATCTTCCACTCATGAAACGCGAGGACACCATTAGTACCCGACACTTTGCACATCCCAAAACTCAAAAGTCTCTGCAAATCCTCGACTGAAAGGAACTCAACCCTAAACATATTTGCCTCGAGACTAACAAGCTCCCACTGGAAGTCACCAGGAGCTAACTCCTTCAGCCTCTGCACAATCTGAGTCTCAGAGACCTCTCCTATGGTAACTTTGACAACCCCAGTGGTCATACTCTGGGTCTCATCGGGGATCTCCATCGCATCAGGAGACTCAAAGAACGTGAGCTCAGCACAACACACTCCATACATCATAAGAGACGGCGCATGATCACACAAAATCGGACAAACCCCTGAATCATGTGCCGGCTAGCCACAGGTGTCACATAGGCCAGCCACACACTCAGCAATAAAATAACCCTTCTCTCAACACCGATAGCACAACATTTTCTCCTTCTTGCGCGCCCACTTGGACGCCCTGTCCGAGTCAGCCCTGTCTGTCGCCTCCACTGACGCTGACACCGTGGTCTCACTCCCGGGTATCTCAGTATTAGCGAGCGCCGACACCACATCCATAGCCTGACCAGACAACACCGGCTCCTCGGCAGCCCCAGTGGCGGTAGTCGCCCCGACGACCACAGGCGGAGCAGGCTGCCGTTAACGAAACCGGCCACCTCGACCACCTCGACCACCACGATGACCGCGGTAGCCTCCCCGCTGCCGATAGCCCGGGCCAGACGCCCCCTCAACAAAACCACCCGAAGGACCGAGAAATGGTCTCTCCGCCATCCCGTCACCCTGCCATGCATATCCTCGGCCACCGCCAGTCGACAAAGAACCTCGGTGCTGGCCATCTCCATAGGCATTGTACCCATCATCTCCCCATTGACCCCGGGGCGTTCCCGAAACACCTCCAGCACCCATGTTTTGCGGTGGCAGCGCCTGCGTCTGCATCGGCCCAGACCGATTCTGAGTCAGCCTCGCGACATAGTGCGGCGGAGGCGCCAGCCGAGGCTGACCAGGTGTCACACCCTGATTCCCCGGCGCCGGCGGCCTGGGTGCGATCGCACCACCCCGGCCCGCTGCAGTCACCCCAGTCAGAGCCGGCGTCGGCGGGCGAGGACCACCGGTCGTCCAGCCTCGACCCGCGGCAGGCAGCCCCGCCGAGCCCAGCGACGGCGGCCGAACCCATGAAAGGGCACCGCCACCACGTCCTGCAGCCACACTCGCCATCCCAGGGCCGACCGCAGTACCCCGACCAGCTGTAGCCGCCAGCGGCGGCATACCTCGAACGGACCCAGAGACCGGTGGCGGCAGCGCACCACGGCCAGAACCAACACCCGGCGGCGGTGCACCACGGCCATTGACACCGCCCGGCGGCGGCGCACCCCCGACGCGGCCTGCCCCGATATGCACGGCGGTGTTCTTTCCCGGCTGCAGACCAGCCCCGCGGCCCGCCATGGCCACCAGGGGAGGAATCCGTCTAGCGCATCCAGGACCCGAAGAATGCAGCTGAGGCGCCCGATGCGAAAAAACCCTAGGACTCGGAGTAGACGAACGCGATGTAGATGGCGCTTGGATGCATGCGTCGTCAGTTTCGCTATCGATAGGACCCGGACTCACTTGGGCCTCATACCCAATAGTCCCTGGCCCAACGACCTCGAGCGAAAAAACGTCCAAACCCAGCCCACTACGGCCCTTTGGTTCTAGTACCGCAACTGATGTAGCTACATCTGACTTCAGTAATCTGTGGACAATATTATTATCAAGGCTGTTATTGGTCATTAGATCCATTATTAGCTGTTAAAGGGGGTATTCTATTCTGGCATTTTCGATATGGAAATACTCTGTTTCTAGTTAATTGCAACAAAGTTGACTCTTTATGAACGAATCGCAACAGAGTTTTTCTCCTGATAAAACTAGCATTAATTTTGTTTATGGCCTGAATTTTGAGTTGGCTGATTTGAGGGTAGTACAACTAAGCAGTGTTGTTGTTGGTTCTGAAACCCATTATTATCATGCTCCATTTTCAGGTGTGCCGAGCCAGCTGCCGAAGGCATATTCACGAACTTCTCACTCCTACTGACAGAGGACCCAGTGGAGGAACCCGATGTGATGGACCTCGGCACCGTGTACGAGGAAGACAGGACCAAGTTCCCTTCGATAACTGGCAGCGAGGACGAGAACGATGAAGACATAGACTGGGATGACCGCAGGCATTTCCCTGCCGGGGAGAAGGAGATCGACATCTCGAAGAACCTCCGGCACATCATCCACCTGGAGATCACGCTGGATGCCTTCTGCAGCAGCACCTGCAAAGGCTTGTGCCTCGTCTGTTGGTCACAGGTCCCTCGATCTCTCTTCTCTCTGTGGTTACACACGCACCCGAAGTGTTTGTTGAAACTAAAGGAGAAGCAGAGCAAGGAGGAAAAACAGAGGAGGCACGCACGAGTTGTGGTTCCAGGCAACAAATGCCCTTGTTTTTTTTCTTTTTCTGCAACGAATGCTCGGTGTGCTGCTTGCAACCAATGCAAGGTTCAGCTTATGACATAGCAGAGACCCACTCCACTCCTCCTACCAACTCTGCAGCACATCAACTCACAATGTACTGCTCCTGATCTAAGCATGGACAGCCATGACACACAGTGGCATGTCCTCTCACACAATGCACCACATGTGCATGTACCTTTACATCAGGCTCACATGGCAGGAGTCAAACATGCATCAACACATGAGCATGATCAACAATTAATTAAATCATACATTGACTAGATTAACTTCTAACATCGTCTGTGGCGCGAACCTCAACACGAGCAGCTGCAGCTGCAGCACCGATGAGTCGTTGCAAGCCAAGGACGCCAGGCGGCCGGGAACTCTCAAAGATCTGCTGAAGCCTATGCAGAGAAGATGATGATGAGTCAAACAGTGCATATGCAGGTATCTTGTAACCTACTTATGCGATAGTCTCTATGATTCTCATGACCTCATGGGCAAGGTATGCAGCCCGGTGAAAATGCAAATATTTGATGGCAGCGATAGCGGGGATGGGGAACTAGACTGCCGACATTTGAGTCGCATCTCATGCTTCGCTCGCTGCACTGATGATGCAAATCTTTCTGGCCTTTCCTCAGAAGTTCATGATTATCATTTGTATTGCCTCATCTTACGGTCCAAAAGTAGAAGCCTGCAACGCAATGCTAGGATATTATGTTGTGCCGCAAAACTTGAAATGATATGTGGGTGAATTTGCGCGACACATGTGCTTTGTCTCCTGGGGGGATCAAATTAACTGTATGTACATTTATCACTGGTTAACTCCCTGGGAAGGTTAGATTAAATTGCTGTAACACAAGGCAGAATTCTTCATGTTAGTTAGCAAGTGTTATGTTTTTGCTGGAACACTAGCATCTTTCAGGTTTTACTTCTTGCAAGCCAGCAGGTAACAAACCAAAGTAGGTCAACACAAAACTTACTTATAGTTGAACAAAGACAAATGAAAAAAGAGACGGTCATACGGAGAATCAGTTCACCAGTCACAACATATAGTAATTAAGTAGACTGAATAAACTAGCAGACTAGATCAACTCTCAAACAAGGCTAAACAGACATAGAAGAACCTCCGTTCCAGTGCTTGCCCGAGCTGATCACTACACAGGAACACAAAGAACACTCATTCATGCCCTCTCCTCTGCGAGTTTCGCGAGGGCGCGCCGCTCATTCCACAAGCTCGAAACAAGGGACCATGCAACAGCAACCTCCACCTTGCAGAAGCCAAGATCGCAGGTGCCATTGCTCGTGCCGGCCCTCTCCGGCGCGAACACGGCCTCACCTCGCGCAACAACGACGGCAGCGCCACCACCATCATCGCCGTCTTCTTTGCCAGCGATCTGAGGGGACGCCACCACGGAGACAACCAGCTTCCCCCCCTCGAGGTCCACCGACACGACGTGCCTCGAGAGCTCGACCGCGCCGGTCGAAGGGCTGATCGGCATCTTCCCGTCCCGGGAGTCGAGCAGCAGCACCTCTCCTTCCCTCACAGTTGTGACCTCGGCGACGACGCGCCCCCGGAGACCCTCTGGCCACACATCGTCGATGATCCGGACACCGATGATGGTCGCCTCGACCAAGGGGTCCAGCGGCGCGTAGGCAAGCTCGATCGTGCACCGGTCACAGAGGATACCAGAGCGGATCACATGTGTGGCAAGGTAGGTCTGGGGGTAGTTGAAGATCCCGAAGGCCAGCATCTCGTCCTCTTCGGGGTCTGTCTTGCTCTTCACCTTTAGCTGGAACTCAATCGTGATCGGGTCGATGATCACGATCGCGCGCGACGGGCCTGTCAGCAGTAGGTATGGATCCTGCAACGCAAGCAACACATGTCAACAAAATGGCTGGCAGACTATCATGTAACGAAGACGAGAACTATGGTGAATATATCAAATTCATGCTCCAACTCGATGAAGATGAAGAATCAGAGGAAATACATTTTAACATAAAACAACAGACAACAAATGATGCACGGTGATTGCCTGTTGGGTGAGGACCTGGCAGTTATCCCTGGTGCGGCTGAAGAGGAAGTTGCGATTGTGATCCGAGGTGTCCCTGGCGGCGACCAGGCCGTGGACATGCAGCGGCCACCGGAGGCCGTCTTCCAGGTCAGCCACCCGAACGCTGAAGATCTGCATGGTACAATGAGGTCTCGCGTAGCTCGGGATGGGTCCGAATGTAAAGCGCATGGGACCAAGACTTGCTGCATGGCAGGAAGCAAAGTTAAACTATGTGTCACGGGAACGAATAGAGCTTGTTGTTATCAGCAAACAAGACACATCCATGCTAAATAAAGCTGGTTAGATAGGGTGTCTGATCTCTTTTTCTACATTAACAAGAACATTGGACACAGTTAATGACATGTTCTTTGGAGGACTAACCCCTGAAATGACTGATCGTAATTAATCTATGGATGAGGTGCATTTGTGCCATCAGTAGAGCAAGCTCCCATGAACGAATGAATTTGCAGGTGAATGGATGAAAAATAGGTAGTGATGCGAGCGAAACAGGGGTGCTAGAGGTGATTACTCTGATCGTCGAAGGAGCCGAATTTGCCGGCGAAGCGGCTCTCCCACAGCCCGCGGAACCTGCCGATCCGATCTTCCTCCCTGTAAACCTCCTCCTCTTCCTCCTCCTCTTCCTCCTGCGTCGTCGTCTCCGGCGGTGGCGGCAGCGGACATGAACATGGAGGAGGTGTGCTGTTAATATCCTCATCATGGTTCTTACTCACATCCTTGGTCTTCTCCTCCCTCTGCATTCTTGTGGCACTGGCGTCCCCCTCGGCTTCTGCCTCGCCCTCGCCGCCGCGGAAGATGGAGAGGTCCATTCCCGCCAGCCCACTACTGATCAGCTCCTCCATCGGCGGGATCGAGGAATCAAACGTTCGATCTATCGCTTCCTCTGCCGCTTAACTCTGTAATTAGGTTTAGATCTTTCTTTTTTTTGACAGTTGGCCCAAACGTACGTGTTCACCAACCAAACCAAACACGGCTAAAGGAATCTCTGCATGGAGACGGCCGGGGGACCAAACATTTCTTTCGCTGAACCCATGGCGATGGCCGGCTGCTGTTCCGGCAGCTTGATTCCCCTCACGGAAACCCGACCGGCGAACGCCTGATTTCACATGCCCCGACGGTCCGCGCCGCCCCACGCCCCTGCCTTGCCCCGAGCTCGCCGTCGACGCGCCGCCCCACGCCCCTGCCCTGCCCCGACGGTCCGCGCCGCCCCGTGCTCCTCCCCGTTCAGTCCGGCCGGCCCCCTTTCCTCCCTGTCCTCCTTCCCTGTTTTTTTTCATGATTTTGTTGATAGATGATGATGTTGTTGATAGATGATTGTTAGATGATGATCTTGAATTGTTGATGATAGATGATGTATGCTTAACTTCCGAGTTTTATTCCCCCTCGTTTCCAAGTTTGCACTTATGGTTTTCCTGACAATAGTAAGCTGTCAATTCTATTAACCCTTAGGAGTTGAACTTGAGCATGAAGTCACACGTTTCACTGTTTGAATTTGAAACTATTATTCTTAAAACCAATAATTATTTAGTAACACTAATATTTCTTGAATAAGTAGTTTGACCACAGTTTGACAAAAAATTCAAAAAAACATAAATTTGAGGATAACTTTTTTCCTTTCAGACTTTGAGGATTCGAAAAATTTGCAAAACGGCCTACGGCCGTCGAAATCGGAACCGGATTTTCGTTCTGAACATTTTGATATATTATATATTTTTGTTGACATCGTATGCAAAAGTTATAGCCGTTCTACATTTTCATAACACTTTTTTACAAAACATGTCCAAATTTAAGTTTTTTTAATTTTCCTAACTAGTAGATGTAGTAACATAAGTACATTCAAAACTGAAATGG
>NC_041391.1:721057962-721067249 GCF_002162155.2 Triticum dicoccoides | reverse complement strand
GGGGGGGGTAGAGTTTAAACCCCTTTGGTCCGGGATGGTGTCCATCCAATCCACCGTCGACTACATCTGGTAGCATCGTCCCAGTCAGAGTCACAACTAAGGTTAACCAAGCCAGAGTCATGTTCTATTAAAGTGGCAAAAAGAATTAATTTTTAATATAGCAAAACTAATTCTATCAACTATTATTAAAGGCTAAACGACTATTAATACACAACAGTAGAAAAATTAATATTAATTAATCATAAAAATTTATCTACTGTTGTCTAACAGAAGCATACTACAACATGTTAAAATCTACAGAAAGAACTAACTAAAAATAATTATTGAACCAAGACTAATGCCTTCCTGACGCCCTAGCCGCTCGAACCGGGGCTAATGCTCACATTAGTCCGGGTTCGTAATGCAACCGAGACTAATCTGTACATTGAGCTTGGACCCAAACCCTGTTTTCTACTAGTGATGTATGACCCCCTTCTTTAAATTAGATGTGGCAGATGCGGAATGAACTCCTACCACATGATCGCATACGAGCAATTCAAGAGAAATTGGCGGGATTCTTTCTTGACCATGTCATACATAAAGACGGAGAATACCATGTGGAAATTGAAATGGATTTTAGATATTAGGGATTGTAAGAGATGTTACATTGTATATACGTAGTAGCGTTGGATAGATATACGAAAACTTGTTGTTCGACCAATCTCGGAGAAAGAGAGGTCACTTCTCTCTGTATATGTTCATGACGATCTTGTGTAAATGATTTCTTAATTTGCTTACTAGCTAGCGTGTCGAGTTTTCTCTATATGTATAGTAGCTAGCGTCGACCAAGCACGAAGAAAGAGAGGTCACTTCTCTCTATTAGCTAGTTAACACAATATAAAACCCCTAAATTAACCCTCCAAAACCCCTAACCCCCCCCTAAAAAAACTCAGCGCCTGCGAGCTGCTGACGCGTGGCTGCCTTTTGGTTCCGGTTGGTGTTACCAACCGGGATTAAAGGTCCTCCTGTCTGGCCGCCACGTAGCGGCCACATGGATACCCTTCTGTCCCGGTTCGTAAGCAAACCATGACTAAAGGTTTTGGGTTTCAGTCCCGTTTGTTTTGTCCCAGTTCCAGAACCGGGACTAAAGGCCCTCTGGAACCAGGACTAGTACCCTGTTTTCTACTAGTGTACATGATGGCACAGAGGCCGCGGCGACGCGGTGAGGAGGCCGTCGAGGTCCCGCGTGGTGGCGCGGAACGACGAGCCGTGTCAAGATTAGGGGATAGGCACCCGTCGGGTTAGGTACCCGGCAACGGTGAGGACTTCAATGCAGCCGCACGCATGGGACCACCAGGAGCGGCCGAAGGTGGTGTAGAGGCCATCGCGAGCTGATCGACCACGGTGGACTGAATTGCGGTGGTAGTATGCATCGAAATGTCTGAGCCCGAAGTCTGCACTAGACGAGTTACTGCACCATTCCTCTCTCTTTTTGTCTCTTAGTTTTATCCTCGTCCAGAAAGTCCTCATCATCATGACCAAGATCTGGACTATCATCACTAGTCGTCAACCCGTGCTCCTGCACGGTCTAGAAATTTGAGAAGTTTATAGTACTATACTTAGAAAGTTTCTATAAGTATTATTTTCTTTTAATCTAATAGATATTTGATGTGTGAAATACTTATAAATATCCTATTTTCATTGCTTATAAATTGTTGTATTATGTACTTTATCAATGACTAAATTCATATGAAAATGTCTTCTCTTCTTGAACATTATTATAAATATACCATCTATGATTTCAGGGTTCATGGATTTCTATTTCCAAGATTATTTCACGCTTCCCATGAAGAGATATGACTAAAATGTTTAACGAAAACTTGTGTGACCAACGACCATATTCCAAGCATTCATTTCAAGTGCTCATGAGTTCAACATGCCCGGTGAGCCGCATGCCTTGGACACAACTCAGTTAAAGTTGTCTTTGCTTGGGAACTCGGTTAAAGTGTATCCTCTTAATTTTACATGTTTGGAAGACTATTAAAATTCTTAAAGTTTGTTTTTAAACTCGTGGAAGCCTTCTTTGTCTTTTCTATAATTCCCTATATTTGTGGTATTGTCACCGAATCTTTCTTATAATTAGAATGTAATGTTCTAGAAGCCATAATTATATTTTTGAAAGAAATTATAACATTAACATTTAGAAATTTGCTTCAATATTTTTAAGTTGGCATGTAAGTTTCTAGACGCTCAACCTTCTGTTGTCTGAAAATCCACCTAAATTAGGGGATGACCACCTAGAAATTGTTTAGAGTTATTTTGTACACTCCAAAAATTGATCCTTCTGACATGCAAACTGAGCCATCCGGAAAAGCAACGACGATACATTTGTTGCACACGATGACCGCTAGCATGTATCCTAGCCCATGAATAGATATGGACTTAACCGACAGACATCTATGCCATTACATTACATTTATCTGGATGCACATCTCACATTTTGCCCACTACTAAATTACATTTGTTTATTAGTTAAGCACTCTCACATTTTTGTGCGCTTATTCATTAAATATCTTACATATGAAACTTAGGCCTTTCCGCAAAACAAACATATACTACATCCCCTGATACCTGAATCAGTCGGTTTTTTATGCACTTGCACGGTTCACCAATTTTTATATTTAAATGATAATCTCGGATTTATTTAATAATTATATTTAGGACATAGATTTATAACATTTTTTGATTAATTCTTTGTATTTTCAAAAAATACTATGTGCATTGTCACATATAAATTCGGGAGTATATATTTAATTAAGTGTGGTTTATGGAGGGACTGGTATAGTACATGTGGTATAAATTGTGGTTGTGCATGTTGTGATTTTGGATGGGAAAATTTAGTCCACTTACCTAGACCAAGATGTACGCACCAAACTAAAGCATTGTACGTAGAGCTAGCTAGCTAGGTGAGCAATGTTGACACGTACAATTTTTTTTTAGTTACTATTCTCGCAGAAAAAAAATCCTTATACTGCTAGTTGCGTCATGCCTGCAAGGATAACTTCATGGGTACGTTTCTGGACAGAAAATCTAGTTTATTATAGATGATTATTATTTACACATCCTTCCGTTTCTTTTTTGAAGTTTTGCACGTTTTCTTTCAAGTGTACCACGTATGGATTCTTGGGCTGGATGGATCTCCCTTGTGGACGTACGTACTACAAACATGAGGGGGGAATATCTTGTTTTATCCTATAGACGCCAAATTAATATCTAACAATTATTTGTAAACAGTTCTAAGGATAAACATGGAGGCTCGTATGGTGCTTTCATTTAGTAAATACTAGATCATCGAAGGCGCGCGTTGCTGCGCCCGTCCATTTTGACAGTATGATATTATGGATGATGCAATTATATGCAAGAGCAGTATTTGAATCATGTGATATATTATCACATTATATTCAAGGAGAGAATTTTAATGACGCGATATAATTATCACACCCATGAATCATGTTTTTGTGTTTTGACACGGAAATCCATCCAGTAGTCCTGTTTTTTCGTGTCTATTAATTTTTGTGTGAGCATGTTTGCTATTGATGAAAAATATAAGTTGCTAATTATTTTTTGTATGAACATGTTAGATGGTAAGATGTTTTGTGAGGTTTGATTTTGTATAAAAATTGCAAGGGTTCTAAACCATGGAGGAAGCAAGAGAGGCAAGGAAAAAATGTGTGCACTCAAATACTTTATGGGAACCTATAACTGGTGCAGTATATCATGATGACGCACGTTACCACGTCTGATTATTTTGACAATAAAATTGTAGAAATTTTCATATAGTGACATGAATACATGAAAGTTAAATTTGCTTGATAGTTCGGAAGGAAATAATAGACATCAAAGAGAAGCCAAGTGGACAGCACGAGTGGGGCATTTCTGAAGAAATAATATTGCTACAAATTAAGACAAAGATGCACTCAAACTTAAAGGGGCAATTTAAATTACCAAGTGGGTAGAAGTTTCTCAATATATCAACATCTCATTTTCAGAAAAGAAGACACATGCATATATTAGAAATTTTATCTTTGGCTTACTTGTTATATAGTAGCAACAATTAATGTATGCCATGATTAATAAAAGTACAATCTCTTCAAGATGAATCATTCCTTGTTAACATACACCAGGTGAACCAATCTTATCAATAGTATACATTACTGGCAGAATCTATGCTTCATGAGTGCTGAGAGGCGAATCTGACAAATGTGCAAGAGGGGTAGTTTATCTTGAAGGGCAGAAGCATGAAGTATATGCATAGATAGATCAATTTGGATAGGATACCTAAATGGATGGGACTTGAAAGGGGCTTGCACACTACGGATTTGGGGGCCTTCTGGAGAGAGAAGAACAAAGTCGAAGCGGCCGAAAACCACAACAGGATGTGTAGGGTTTCATCGTTAGACCCCGCCCACCACAACGGCACATAGCTCCCTCTCTCTTACAGCTGCCATTGGGCAATAAGAGGTGTGAGAAGCAAAAGAAAATGAGAAGAACTCATGGAAAAGAAGTAAAAACACTTGATGATCTTCTTGGGTTACTATATTTTAGTCAGTAAAAATATTGGTCCTGCACCAAATCATCTCATTAGCAATGGAAGTTTTACTACGGTAAAATGTAGCCAAGCAAGCAAGTAGGAATAAACTAATATAAGAGCGTTTAGATCACTACTTTAGTGATCTAAATGCTCTTATATTTCTTTACGGAGCAGGTACTTGATTGTTCCACCAATGACCCTCCGCTAGTGATATCCAAGAATGATACAACCGAGAACATAACAGTTTTGTTTTGAACTGATAAACATAATTGCTGCTCCAGTTGAAAACAATAATCTTGATTGTCCAATCGAATGACAAAAATATACACAACGATATTATGTTACTACAGCTGGTATATATCTTATATAGCTAAACACAACAAATGAGTGCACTAAGATATGTTTCTAACAGGTTGAGCCACTAGAGCACTAAAACTGTGTATCATGTAGAACAATTAAATTTTAGAATGTTCACTAACTGAAGGCTAAGTGGGAAACGGAAGATCGTCTCCAAGTAGTAATGATAAAACCAAAGGATGTGCTTGAGTATATCAGACAAAATATTCAAGTTTACTTATCTTTCCAATCTAAGCATGTACCTTGTCAAGGCCTGGTTATTGAAAGCTGAACCTTTATCTCTGAATCCAATTGCTATTTCACCTACAAAAACATGAACTAAATCTGCAAAAATGGAACATGAAAAACATCATATTAGCATGCAGAGAAAGTTCTACTGCAACCAGAACAGACTATGTAGAAACTTACAAAAAGGTACAATACATAATGATCTGAGAGGGGGAGCAAAATTACAGAAGTCCAAATCTGGACTATAATAGAAGTCAAGGAGAAAAGAAAGACTTACAAAGAATGGTTCCAGATGAGAAAATCATATTGCGCAGTATAAGAAAGCCACCTTCAGACATATGTATGTTTTGGTACGCTTTCCAGTCTTACCTGAATTTAGAAATACTTACAACTAATTAGATGGAACTAAATGGAAACAACTCAGAAAGTTGAATGTCTGCCAACACTCTCATGACCTAGGTGTTCCTGGCTATTGAATGCCATTAAATGAAATTACCTAGCAGAAGCAAAAGGCTGCTAATTCCATTCTGAATCAAGTGTACTATGTGTATCTTGAGAAACATGAATTTATGCGACAAAAGCATAAACCAGCAAGAAGTGTGTTAGGAGATTAGCATAACAATATTCTATTCTTGATCCCTCTCTGCACTGCATGTTTACAAATGGATCAGAAAAATACATCATTGTAGTGGCCAAGAAATATCTACAGTCTCACATCTCAAGGAAAAAGAAGCGACATTAGGGATACATGCAAATATGAAGGAGTAGAAGATATAGGATCAGTTAGTACACATGAAAAAACTATTGGACCAAAAAAGAAACACCGTGCCATCTCTTCAAGAAGGTAAATGATTGTATAATGTTATTTACATGCTATTTAGTATTTACAACCCATTTCACATCAAAGTGATCTTCCTAAAATGCAAAGGATCCTTGAACAAAGTTTGATAGTATATGTAGTTTAGAATTGATATGGAATTTAAAATTAAGTAAATTTGATTTAGCAAGTGAAGAGTGATTTTTGCACTTGTAATATCAAGTCCAAATTTGACTGGCCCGTAAAATATACAGTTTCAGACTCAACTTTCTGTCTTGAGACACTTTCCTGAATTTACAGAGTACATCATTGCATCAGTGCAAGGATTCTTTTCAGTTCATTCCTCTAGATGCCCACTCCCTGCATATTGTTATTCTGTAGGTACAAAGAAATTAGTGATACAAAAAATTCAACAGTAACATCAGATATTGCACATAACAAATGAGAGATGAGAGCATATGTACAAAGAAATTAGTGATGCCAAAAATTCAACAATAACACCAGATATTTCACATAAAAAATGAAAAAAATGGGAGATGAGAGCATGGGAGAGAGGATGTAGGATCATGACCAGAGAGTGAACTACGCGAACTTGCGAGGTTTTTGGGCACGCAGGGTACGATGGAGAACAGACCAACACGGACAAGGTGCAGGTGGCGGAGGTGTTGCCTTGCATCGGGTACACCGGGCCGCTGCTTGCGGAGCATTCGCTGACACCTAGGGTGCGGAACTCCACTCCATGGTCGCATGATCAGTTGCATGCACGACACAAAATGTGAATGAGGGAGTGTTACCGATAATAGGAAAGGGGGGACACCGGCACACCACTAACCCGCGTCAATGCCAACGCCTGGACTCACTGCCTCCGCCGTCATCGTCTTTAGGTTTTCTCTAGTACTGAGAGAGATAGAGGAAGTAAGGGGTTTGGCGAATGACGGTCTGGGGAGGAGAGGGCCGTTTGCTGCCTTTGGTTCGACAAATGGGCTAGACAATCCAATATTGGTCTAATTAACCAGAAGTCCAAAAGGGCTATGGGAATAGCTGCTCCTAAGACATGTGGCCCATCTCACGAAAAAATAGCAGTTTCAAAGCGAGATCAGACAGCCAGGAATGCTTAGAACATGAAATCAAATGGCCAGGAACAAATGCTGGAATAGATTTGGCTCACGAATGTAGAAGATGAATATACTGGGCAGGAATTGAACCAATGTTTTCCCGTTAGTAGTGTAAGGCTATATAAATTCGGTAGCTGAAACGAAAAATAATTGACAAAAAATATTTTTTCATGAAACAAAATCAATAATTGACGAAAAACATTTCTGCATGTAAATCAAATGCTTATGATCACAGACAACTATTTATGTCAATATAATATCTACTGTACTTGTACTCTCCTTGAGCATAATTTCTGTAGAATAAGAATAATAAACAATATAAAGAAAGGAACAAATCAGTAAATAAACAATTACCCTAATCCATGCCGTTAATGAATCGTCGTACATCTTTTATTCCATAGAAATTGGGTACCTGAAACAAAACAAAAACAGACCAATTAAGCAAAATAATGATACAATGCATATCCATGCAATGACATGAGAACGATTGCATCAAAAGCTAAGAGCAATTTTAGGAAGAGAAAGGCAAAGTTGTTGCTCAAAAGGCAGTAAGTAGCCAAGAAGTAATGTCTGAAATTTGGATAAATTATTTCTCTGAGACGAACAGAAGTCAAGGACACACATATGCATATCCAATATCCCTATGTACGTACCCAGAATGACTTAACCTTGCAACCTTTCCATCCGGAGGAGCCAGCCGCTGGCACGTGCGTCCGCTCCACTACGCCTGAGATACCCCACGCGACATTGCTCAAAAGACCAGAGGTGCGCCAGGAAGTCGACAGTGACGAAGACCACACGCGCGCGGCCATCAAGGATCTCCAGTGGGTCATGGCTAGATGCACCGGAAGCCAAACTCGACGCTCATCTTTTGTACAGTCAGCACGACGACGTCCCTGTATAGCAGCATGCATCCCGGCACCACGCCTCGATGGCTCGTCATCGGTTGCCTTGGCCATGACGACTCCTTCGTCCACGACGTCCCTGTATAGTGTCTGCATCATGGTTTTTGAATATGTCCTTGTTGACCACTGCAACTTGGATACGGATGACTCCTTTGGGGCGCAAATAAGTCAGATCGACGTCTTGAGTTAAGCCAATGACAGAACCAATAGCCCATAGCCTCATAAAATTCATGAGTCCATGTCGAACACCATAGACGTGAACCCAGACAGAGTCAAGAGCGAAGTAGGATGGTATATCATCATCTTTCCACTCACTGAAGGAAATAGTAACCCCATGAGATGTAATCTGGAACTCAACATCAGCAATACGGTTCAGGTCATTCATAGATGGAAATGAAACGAGAAACTGATTGATCCCGTGCGGAACAGCCTCCCACCTCCACTCACCCTGCACGGCTGCACCCTTGCTAGCTTTGCCACCTCTGCTTTATCCGTTGTCTATCATGAGTTCGATGATCGGCAGCCAATATGATGGTCCGTCCGGGCACGTTCGCGGGCGAGCCCTGGCGCATCCACAGACGTATATGGGGTCGGATTTGCCAAGGCCAGCCTTAGATGCTCTTATCTCTACGATAATGGCCCAAACCTGGCTAAACACTTCAAGTGCGATCTCTTCTGATACTTGCGGTCTCGCGCATCACCCTATCGAAACTACTGTCGTTTTCTATACCGCCAGGTACCCATTTTCACTCTTATGAATGGTCGACACCGATAATCTGCCTCGACGGTTGGGCACTAGGCATTTTGCCGTTGCAATCAGCCGCCTTGAAGTTTCCATGGGAGTGACATGAGGTGCTTTTTCCGAACTGGTAGTGATCCTCGTACGTTTATGGCATGTGTTTTCGCCTTTAACTTCAAGCACATTTGACTTGTCTGGCTAACGGAAAGAATTGCAAATCCATTAACAGTCTTTTGCTTCCTAATAACAGTTCAAGGCTTTTCCCCGCAAAAAAATAAATTAATGTTTTAAGGTGAGCAACGGACCGAAGAAGCAGTGCTGTTTTTCCAGTATCTTAAAACGGGCGTCTTTTTTAGTAAGATAAATAAAAAGGTAGATAAAGGATACTGACAGGCTGTTTTTTCTGTACCATTTCTCAACAACTCCTCGTACAGACCAAACCGGTTAGATTCAACGCATGATCTAAAATGAGCATTAACAAGTTGGGGAAGTAGAGAAGCACATGCTCTCATCACACAAAAGCAAGGTCCCGAGACCACTCCCCTCCCTCCCTCCC
>NC_041391.1:721054804-721057564 GCF_002162155.2 Triticum dicoccoides | reverse complement strand
CCGGGCAGCGGCGCAGCGCGAGCTCAGGGCGCGGCGGCGGCGGTCGGCGACGGGGGCGCGGCCTGCAGGCGGCGGCGTGGAGTTGCTGGTGCGGGCTGGGGCGTTCTCTGCTCCCGGCGGTGGCGGCTTTGGGCGCGGCTTAGATCTGACGAAGCTGCGGTGCGGGTGGCCTGGGCCTCTGTGGTGGCGGGGCTCCGGCTCGCTGCAGGTGGTGGCCGGCTCCGGTGACCGCCCCCTGCTGCGGCGCTCCCTGGTGGTGGCGGGCCTGCCGGCCCCCGGCCGATCCGGCGATGGAAGGTGCCGCGGGCTGTGCTCGGCGTGGATGGGGCTGCCACGGCGTGGTGGTGGCCCTTGGCGGTGGTCGGGTTCGTCTCACGATGGCGGCTGGACCTCTTCGGCGTCGGCCCGTCGGTGAGCGGCTTGTGCTGGCCTTCGACCCCTTTTCTCGGTGCCCGGGCACAATCTTCGTCGGAGAGTTGGCTCATCGCCAGCTTTGGTCCATCGCTCGTCTCGCGCCTGGCATCAGGACCGAGCTCGTCTCGCGCACGGTGCAGCAGGACGAGTCGATGGTGGCCAGATGCTAGGGGCCGCTCAGTCTCTTTTGGTTGGGGTAGCGGCTGGTCTTGGATGAGGTGGTGTTTAGGCCTTGGATGCCGGGGCGGCGGCCCTGGTGGTGGTGGTTGCGCGGTGCTCTTGGACAAAGCCCGTGCCTTGGTGCTGCCCGGTCATCATGGTCGTGTGGGCGGCGTGGTTGCCAGGGTGTGGCGTTCGGTGGCAGTGATTGTTGGCCGAGGTGAAAACCTGCTCTATCTTCGGATGGACCGGTGGCGGCGAAGATCGCTCCCTTCTTGAAGGCGTCGTCGCAGCTCTCATTGCCCGTCATGCGGCTCCGGAGGAAACTCTGATCCTTGGATCGGGCGGTGGCGGCGCTCCAGCGTCGTATCCTTCCTGAAGGTGTCGCCTTGGAGCACATGGTTCGTCATATGTAGCTTCATATCTTCGGGGCGGTAGTGCTAGGAGTGGTGTTGCTGCGCTCAGCGCCTATGTATCCTGTCTTGGGTGTGTGCGTGTGTTGCGGTGGCGTGGCGTGTCGTTATACTGGATGCTTGTGGTTTGGTGCTTTCTATATAAAGCGGGGTGAAAGCCTTTTTCGGTAAAGCAAGGTCCCGACTGAATTGTTTTGTAGTATCTTTGGAGATGCCAACTTTTGGCACCAGTTGATTCATGGATTCATTGTTTCGTGGATGCATCTTTGTGCCATGCATGTGTACACATTATGCATGCCTGGAATGAATTGTTTTGTATCTTTGGAGATGCCAACTTTTAGCATCAATTGTATGGGCTTCCGCGATGATGGCAGCAGCGGAGGAGATAACACAGATGGAGGCGAAGGAGGCGACAATGATGGAGGTGGAGCAAGTGGACAAGTAGGCGGGCCAGATGGCAATGGAGCAGGCGAGAAGGATGGAGGCGGAGCAGGTGGCAGAGGAGGCGGCGTGGATGACGTTCAGCCATTGATCCATCTGGCGATTGATCCATCACGCTCGGACTTCAATTTCATTTTGCCATGTCCAAATTGTTGAAGAATGATTTAGTAGTACTCAAGTAAGTTCAAATTCCAATTGTACGACACAACTTCGTAGGAACAAAACACAGACAAGATCTTGTTTCGGGTGATTACTCTCCTTTTTCAGTCAATGTATTATGATTAATATGATTGGGGGGGGGGGGCACCTATGAAGCCACGGTGGCACATCTGAAGTTCCTATTGCGTGTTTCTTGTATTGATCGATCACACTGCCGTGCTACTAGTTCTAGAAGAATGTATCTGGATACAATTATGTTAATTACTATAGATCTAAATCCCAGCAACCTAGACTATTGGATCAACATCAATCAACGGTTTATATTGCGTATGTGCAAATGCATGCATTGACTTTGCTCACTACATTGGATCGACTCTAAAGTCGCACTACAATCGTTGACACGATTAGTGTGCACGTAACCATCGCTGATGAACTGGCTGCTAGTGTGTGCGTCAGAGGAGCGGCTGAGTAGGCCAGCTACACGCATGAATAGAGCACCAAGCAAGTTTGCAGTACACAATTATTATTTCCCTACATTGATCAATCTACCGATGGTTTTAGAGAACAGTAGCACCCTCCACTTGCAACTGTACCTACTGTAGTTAGGAATCCTAGCGTTTGAACCATTCGATTGGCTCTATCAATGGTACACGTTACTCCTTGGTCTTGAGATTCAAAAATTCAAAACTGGTAACACTATCTAGTAGTAAAGATTTCGCTTTGTTGAGTTGTTGAATTGTGATGAATTTGTGCTATATGATTCATGTGCATGGATTTGAAGGTTTGAGTTTGATGATTGTGGCTGCCCGACATCAAATAAGACATGACGGTCGGGCTTGTCGGCGGGCACGCCCAGGTGTGCCCACAGACGTATAGGGGCCTAGATTTGCCAAATCCGGCTATAGATGATCTTATCTCTTATGTCCGAAACTACTTTGTTTTTTGTTTTATTTTGAGAATCAACAAGTGCCTATTGTCTATACCGACAGATACCCATTTTCACCCTTATGAATTGTCAACACCGACAATCTGCATCGACGGTCGGGCACTGGGCATTTTGCGGTGGCAATTAGACGCCCTGAAGTTGCCATGGAGTGAGATGATGGGGCTTTTTCGAACCGGTAGTGATCCTCGTATATCAAGCGAAATTGATTTGTCTGGCCGACGGAAAGAA
>NC_041391.1:721054179-721054794 GCF_002162155.2 Triticum dicoccoides | reverse complement strand
GTTGAAGAATGATTTAGTAGTACTCAAGTAAGTTCAAATTCCAATTGTACGACACAACTTCGTAGGAACAAAACACAGACAAGATCTTGTTTCGGGTGATTACTCTCCTTTTTCAGTCAATGTATTATGATTAATATGATTGGGGGGGGGGGGGCACCTATGAAGCCACGGTGGCACATCTGAAGTTCCTATTGCGTGTTTCTTGTATTGATCGATCACACTGCCGTGCTACTAGTTCTAGAAGAATGTATCTGGATACAATTATGTTAATTACTATAGATCTAAATCCCAGCAACCTAGACTATTGGATCAATATCAATCAACGGTTTATATTGCGTATGTGCAAATGCATGCATTGACTTTGCTCACTACATTGGATCGACTCTAAAGTCGCACTACAATCGTTGACACGATTAGTGTGCACGTAACCATCGCTGATGAACTGGCTGCTAGTGTGTGCGTCAGAGGAGCGGCTGAGTAGGCCAGCTACACGCATGAATAGAGCACCAAGCAAGTTTGCAGTACACAATTATTATTTCCCTACATTGATCAATCTACCGATGGTTTTAGAGAACAGTAGCACCCTCCACTTGCAACTGTACCTACTGTAGTTAG
>NC_041391.1:721051977-721054169 GCF_002162155.2 Triticum dicoccoides | reverse complement strand
TGCAAATCCATCAACAGTCTTTTGCTTCCTAATAACAAGTTGAAGGCTTTTCCCCGCAAAAAATAAATTAAGGCTTTGAGGTGAGCAACAGACCGAAGAAGCAGTGCTGTTTTTCCAATATCTTAAAACGGGCTTCTTTTTTTAATAAGATAAATAAATAAAGTAGATAAAGGATACTGACAGGCTGTTTGTTCTGTACCTTTTCTCAACAACTCCTCGTACAGACCAAACCGGTCAGATTCAAGGCATGATCTAAAGTGAGCATGATTAGCTGGATGCCATTTGCTTGAAAGTTGTGTGGGGAAGTAGAGAAGCACATGCACTCACACAGAAGCATGGTTTGGACAGAATTGTTTTGTAGTAGTGATGCCAACTTTCAAGGCTTTAAGGTGAGCAACAGATCGAAGCAGCAGTGCTATTTTTCCAGTATCTTAGAACGGGCGTCTTTTTTTAATAGATAAATAAAGCAGATAAGGGATACTGACAGGGTGTTTTTTCTGTACCATTTCTCAACAACTCAGATTCAAGGAATATTCTAAAGTGAGCATTAGCTGGATGCCATCTGCTTGAAAGCTGTGTGGAGAAGTAGCTTGGGAAGCACATGCTCTCACACAAAAGCAAGGTCTGGACTGACATAATAACATATATAATCGGTCGTGGATTCATGGATTCATGGTTTCGTGGATGCCTCTGTGTTTCCATGCATGTATACACATTATGTATGCCTGGAATGAATTGTTTTGTGTCTTTGGAGAGGCCAACTTTTGGCACCAGTTGTATGGGCTTGACGATTGTTTATACTTTTTCGTTCTACTACCAGCTCTAATTAATAGATGTTACTTAGATCTTCAAAATGTACTAAATTTGAATTTCATTTTTGTTTTCTTTGAATGCTACTTTCTGGCAACCATCCGGTGCTGCCAGACATGGAATGCAGGCCACTCATGGAAATGTGCTGGTAAGTTGAAACCTGGTCAGAGCTGTCAGCGAGAATACGGAGGTGACAAGGGTCATTTACGGTATTGATATGGAATGGATACCAAGATCCATAACCAGAAGAGAAAGTAGTGGCTAAACCACCTCTGAAACTAGTGCAAGTAGTTAATGCCTTGTTGCAGCGAAAATAACATGGAAAGATTCCTATGGACAAAACCTCTGCGTGTGTGCCACTGTGCCCGCCGTGCCAAAAGCCTCTCGTTTCTTTTGTTTTTTGTAGAGGACACTTTGCTTGATTACTTTTTGTATCTTACGGTTATACACGTACGTTGTCATGATGTTCCTTACTTTAGCTTGTTATACATAACAATAGGTCGCCGGACAGTTGCAAACAGATAAACACTTGGCCACATCGTTTCACTGGCTCTCTCTGCATTTCCCTGTTTCTTTACCTTCTTCTTCGTCTCCAAGTCTCCGGGTACTAGGAGCTGTTTGGTGCGCAATCAGCAGCTACTGTAACTTGCATTTCTGGAAGAGGAGGTATGTTACGTACATACAAACTGGAGTTATTTTTTCTGAATGTATGTGTTAGTTCTTTTTTGAGGATTTCTCAATGACTGGCTCACTTCAATTTTCTGATGCACTTGGCAGCCGTCTCGTCATTATCATACGTCGGCAATTAATCGGTATGTTGTCTTCTTTTTAGTCTACTCTATGCAGGTCGTACATATTATTTCATGCAAGCAATGTGATATTTGATTACGATGTTCCTTTTTTTTCCAGCAAATTTATATACTACCTCCGATCCATATTAATTGTCGCTTACTTATTACAATTAATGTTAATTGTGGCTCACTTAGTATAACTTTGTACTAAAGTTGTACTAAGTGAGAGACAATTAATATGGATCGGAGGAGTAACAAAATTAGATTCAAGACAAGTAGAACACTAGATTACCATGTGCAATCAGTAGCAAAGACCAATAATTTGTGTCCAGTCGAATGCTTGTATATAAAAACCATCGGTATAGATTGGGTGCTCCTAAGATCGAACAAGAAAGCCTAGCCCGGTGGTGGGAGATAAATTCATCGCAGGTCACCGGCCTCGTCCCCAAATTTTACTTTGGTCGTTGGGCTTAGAAATACCCGAAATATGTTCATGAAGGTCACATCAATGAATACCCACGGTCACGCATAAGCTTTAGCTCTGTATTTTGCCTACGCAGCGTATCGTTTGACCGATTTCAGGTATTCCTA
>NC_041391.1:721051255-721051967 GCF_002162155.2 Triticum dicoccoides | reverse complement strand
GTTCAGTGTAAAATGTGGGGACGAGTCGAGTGACCTCTGGTGAATTTATCTCCAATGGCAGCGGCCGATCCGGCGTTTCGTAGGTCCCTCGTCGTGTCATTAGAAGGAGGCGAGATCCCACGCCGCCACGCACGTGTCTCGGACCGCTTCGACCCCTTCCCAGACACTCGTTCGCCTAGCGTCACCTACCTCTTCCCGTCGTAGATCTCCCTCGTCATGTACCCCCTGCTCGATTCTAGCCATGGCTGCTGCATGCGGCCATGGATATGAGCTCTCGCCGAGCATCTGCCCGAGCCTCCGTGACCTCCATTGCCCTTCCATGACTGCGCCATAGGCGAGGCTGCGGGTTACTGCAAGGACCGTCACCCACCTCCCCCCTACCGGCCGACCTAGCGCTGCGTGGGGCTTCTTCATTTGCGCTGACGCGAGCCTGAGTGGCTGCGGGGGTCATCACTCGTTGGAGTTGCTTTAAAGGTTACTAGCAGCTGTTGCAACCGTTGGCCGCAACTGTTGGGGCTGATGATGGGGCTGCTGTGAGGCTGTATGGTTGTGCTGCAACCATGGACAGGCGAGCTGCAACTGGCAATGGACAGCGGCGACCACCTGCTGCGGGACTTGCAACGGTGGCGATAGGTGGCGATGGTGGTGTCGTGACCAACGGATGCGTTGCTGTGACAAAGGGGCGCTGCTGCTGCGAGGGAGCGGCGCTGCA
>NC_041391.1:721048591-721050526 GCF_002162155.2 Triticum dicoccoides | reverse complement strand
TTAAAACTTAAGTTTTAACTGCACAAATAGATAAGGAAAAAAAATCCTGGGGAGTTACAAGATTTCAGCCCTCATATCTCAATATATTATTTTAGGGATGTGGCTAGGCAGCGCGCAAGCGCTCGATGGGTGTACTGATCAGACCTACTTTATTAGGAAGTTGATGCTCTATGCCATCCTAGCCTGCAAAAAATGGAAATTCCCTGGTCGTCCATCCCCATGTTACCACAGCCAAGATTTCACGTGCATTTATTTAGAGTGGTGCAGAGGTTTTATGAAAATCGCCGCATCATCAGTGGACATTCCTGGGCATAGGCCTCACAATCTCCTTCCTCCTTCCTGGCACGTCGAGCCTTGCCAGCCACTTGTTCTCCGGGATGATGTCCTGAGCGTCCTCCACACTTTCGACGACATTGACCCTATGACTGGCTCAATCCCACCATGTCTTTATCACCATGTCAGTTCTGAAGATAAGAGTGAGGCATATTATTGCAGTGGAGAAATAAGATCTGGTCTCTGCAATGGCCTTGATCATAGCAATGCACATTGCTCTGACTAGTGCATTGATCAAGGCAATGGCATTGCCATGATCAGTGCTATGCATGATTAGTGGGCATGCATACAATTCCTAATATACACATTTATTCCTACACATGCATGCACATTTGTAGTAATCATGCAAACCTCGCAATTATTACATTCCTAGTAATCCCAAGTTGTACAGATAGCATATAACAAGCTTTCCATCCCTAGTAATGTCATGCATGTTCTACAGATAGTACTAGGCTAGGAATATAATCACATAGCAAGAACAAATTGAACGCACATAGCACACATGAAATCTATTTGGCTAGAATCGACTGGATTCCAGTCGAATCAAATAAAAGGGATCGAATCAGACCAAAAGAAAAAACATAACGTCCCCAAAATTGAATGTTCACGAGTCGAGATTTCCTTACCGGCTGTACTGGAGCTAGAGGTGGAGTTCTTGCAGCGAGACCAAACCCATGCGGGAACGATGACTCGGCTGGCACGGATGATTTGGCCAATGCATGGCCCAATAGCAAGTCCCTCGTCCCCATTGATGTCTCGCTCCTCATTGGGCTCACCCCCGAGATACCAATGGCAAACGCCGATGTGTCGGCTGGGGTACCATCGGCTTAGGTCAGAGCAAAGGAGAAAACCCTCGCACTTGGGTAAAAGTCCCTGCCCCGGGCAAGAGCGATTTGCTACCTGCAACCCAGTGGCGGAGCAACAAAAGAAAAGTTGGGCGGGCCAGGGAATACAAATGTTTTATTTTTTTGTGAATACGCAAGCTGCGTATCTTTGCATTGATAGAAGAAGGGTTTATACCAGGAGATTACAACCACACGCAAGCCATGTACGCTAGAGGCATGTTCGCCGGCCAGGGAATACAAATGTTTCCAAATTATTAACCATATATATATTTATTTATTTATTTATTTATTTAAGCTATCAAAGTATAGTAAACAGCGCTACCAAATTGACAGTAAACGACAATTGAGTGCACTGTTAGACAGTAAACAACAACCCTATTTTTGTTGTGAACTTGTAAACTGTAAACTTGGCATCTGTTGTGAACTTGTAAAGTGTCAAGAACAGATCTTCAGTGGATTATTTATGTTTATTGGGGTCGAATTTAGGGGATTTAGGGGATGATTTAACGAACAATGACCTAAGTTGAATTTAGGGGAATAAAATTGAGAATCATTCAAATCGATTAGCTATGCTGCTTGCAGGGATACACATTAGTAGTGATTCTCATGGATTGAGAGAAGAAGCTAGCTAGTTGGGTGCTTGGGTCGCCGCCTACCGTTGCGTTGTCGCGTGAGTCGGCTGAATACATGTGTGCCGGTTGGCCGTCCGTCCGTGGGACACTGATGTGTGCGGTGCTCCGGTGGCCGGCGGCCGGCG
>NC_041391.1:720996528-721001031 GCF_002162155.2 Triticum dicoccoides | reverse complement strand
GTCGGACCAGACCGGGCTCGCTTCATATCACCTCCGAGGCGCCGCACAGACTTGGTATTACGCTCTCGAGTAGGATGAGGGCGGCATGCTTCCAAGGGAACATTTTCGCGAGCTTTGCCTCATTCGTTTCGGGCCGCCGATACGTGGGAGCCTCCTGGCAGAGTTGGGCCATCTACTCTTCACATCTACAGTGCAGGACTTCATCGACCGCTTTCGGGCCCTGGCGTGCCACGCGCCCGGCGTGACGGGTTGCCAGCAGGCTGAGCTCTTCGTCAGCGGTCCGCTGAATCATATCCGCATGGACGTGGAGCTGCGGGGACCCCAGGACCTCCAAACGGCCATCTACTACGCCCGCGCGTTCAAGAGCCGCATGGTGGCCGTCCAGCAGGCTCACCATCTCGGGCCGCTGGGCCGCCACCCTGGCGGGACGTTCCCGCACAGGGTCGTCCTGCTCAGGCTTCGGCGGCACCCCTCGCCGCAACCGCGGCGCGCCTGTTCCGTCGGCTCACCCCGGTCGAGCAACTCAAGCATCGCCGCCAAGGGTTGTGTTTCAACTGCGATGAGCCCTACGCGCCCGGCCACGTCTGCCCCGCGACTCTTCTACCTAAAGGTTGTGGATTACATTGAAGAGGACGCCTCCGCCGCCGGGCTCGGCGACCTGCCCGCCCCAGCTGCCGCAGAGGTGTTTGGCGACGGTTGATCACCTCGCGGAGTTCCGCAAGCGCTTTCCCGCCTTCCAGCTCGAGGACGAGTTGTTTGTGCAGGTGGGGAGAAATGTTATGACCGGCATGTTAGGGGCTTAGCCCAGTTAGTTGTGGCCCAGTCTATTTTATCGTTATTAGGGGCTTAGCCCAGTTAGTTGTGGCCCAGTCTATCTTACCGTTATTAGGGGCTTAGCCCAATTATCGTTGTTAGGGGCTTGGGAGTCAAGTAAACCTATCTATATAAAGAGAGGAGATGTATCAATCTAATCAAGCAAAGAAGCAATCATATTTGCTCAGCTTCCTTAGGGAGCCGGGAAACCTAACTCTAGCCTCCTCCTCCCCGCGCCATCTCCCTCTCAGCCGGCGGCGGCCGCGAGTTCGTCCACGACCAGCTCCCTCCTTTCCCTACAACCTCCGGCCTAGACCCGGTAGAACCCTAGTTTCTACCAAGTAACAATCCAAGTAGAATATCTAAGCTCTTGCATGAGAGGGATTCTTGGTTGGTTTCTTTTTTTTGAAAGACCCAGCATTTCACTGACTTTTCATTGATTTAGCAGAGGAGAGTTGCAAGAAATTGGTCAAGTGACCAGGAAGAAAACAGAGGAGAAAACAGATCCTCCCCTTGTACATCTAGGGAACTATCTCACGACCAAATCCCCAAACGGGGTCTCGAGACATGCCGCTCCGGCCAAGCGCCATTGCTCCAGGTCGCTCCTAATCTCGATGATTACATCTGAAACTCGCGGCGTGACGCCTCCGAAAGTGCATGCGTTGCATTTAAGCCAAATTCGCCAGAGAGTCATTCCCATCAAGGATTGCACCCCTCGCGGAGCGGCCGGAGGAGACCGAAGCACCAGGGAGGTTACGATCTCAGTGGTGGATCTCCCGCTCATTGCCACATCTGGCCTTAGAGCCTCGCAACTTCTCCAGGACGCCGCCTGCGTCCAAACCCTCCACGCGAATGGGCATTCCCAGAATAAGTGCACCGATGATTCTAGGCTTCTGGAGCACAGGGCGCAGAAGTATCCGTTCTCCCATCCTCGACGTTGAAGCCGGTCATTGCACCACAGCTTATCTTGGTGGAGAAGCCAGCAGAACATCTTGACATGCCCCGGTGCCCACGTCTTCCAGATCAGTGGCTTGAAACAGGTCGTGGGGCAGTCGGAGAACTGGATGGCGTAGGCGGAGCTGGCGGAGTATTCAGAGCTACCGTCGCCCCCCGTCCAGGCGATCTCGTCGGTGATGTCCGGCTGCAGCGTGATTTTTGCCTCTCTAATCGCCCTAGCCAGATGGATGCACTGCAGCATGATTGTGTCGTTGATTTCGCCGAGTTGAAGGTCGAGTATCCATCTATCCCCAAGAAGCGCGTCGGCAACACTCCGGTTCTTGCGAATGGATCGCTTGAATATGTCCGGGAATTGGAGCTTGAGCGGGTGACCGCCAAGCCAATTGCAGCGCCAGAAGGTGGCTTGTCACCCGCTGCGCACGGCCACGGTGGTTGCCGACGCGAAGAGTGCCCGATCCTTGTCGTCGCACGGCGATCCCAGCCCCGCCCAAGGCCGGTCTGGGTGTGTCCATGCCATACACAACCAGCGGAGGCGCAGGGATCTAGTGAAGCGCTGCAGGTCCGGCACGCCCAGCCCCCCATGATCTGTCGGGGACGCGATCACCTGCCACCGGACCTTGCACTTGCCTCCAGCGAGCTCATCGTCCTGCGCCCATAGGAACCGCCTGCGGGCCTTGTCGACTTCCTTGAAGAATTTTGCCGGAGCCCGAAGAACTGCTAGCGGGAATGCCGGGAGCACGGAGAGCACGCACCTGACCAGCACACGTCGCCCCGAGAGTGGCATCAGGCAACCCTTCCATCCCGCTAGTCTGGCTCGAATCCTGTCTAGGAGGTATTGTAGATAGACTAGTCTAATCCTGCCTAGAAACACCAGGATGCCGAGATATCTAATGGGGAAGCCCACGATCTGCCCGCCAAAATTCTGCAAAATGTGTTGCAGGTCGATGCCAGAGCACCTGATGGGTGCCACGGTCGATTTCTCCTGGTTCAGATTCAGCCCCGTCGCTTTGCCAAAACACTGCAACCGCTCCATGAGCCCATCCACATCCTGTCTACTTGGGTTGATGAAAACGACAATGTCATCCGCATATAAGCTGACCCACAGCCCCACCACACCCGTTGGGAGCGGGGCAAGGGCGCTGGCTCGCGTGGCCGCGGCGATGAGGCGGTGAAGAGGATCTATCGCGAGGATAAAGAGGAGAGGGGACAACGGGTCGCCTTGCCGTAAGCCACGCTGGTGCTGGATGATGGCTCCCTCCGCGCCGTTGAGGAGACAGGTTGAGGAAGCTGAGGAGAGGAGCAGCGCCACCCAATCTCTCCATCACGGCGGGAAACCGAGTCGTTGCATTAACTCCATAAGATACTCCCAGGAGACGTTGTCAAACGCTTTTGCTATGTCCAGCTTCAGAAGAAGTGCCGACTTGTGCTTGCGGTGTAGCATCCTCACCATGTTCTGAACGAATAGGTAGCTGTCATGGATTCCCTTCTTTCTTTGGAAGGCACTTTGGGCAGGGGAGATGAGCTGATCGATGACTTTTGACAGGCGCAGGGAGAGGACTTTGGCAATCAGCTTCACCACGGAATATATTAAGCTAATTGGCCGGAAGTCTCCCACTGTGACTGCCCCATCCTTCTTTGGGAGCAAAGCAATCAGCGCTTTGTTCAGCGACGCGAAATCCCCAGCAGCCACGTGGTGGAACTTGTTGGAAACAGCCACAACATCGTCCTTGATCGTCAGCCATCAAGCTTTGTAGAAGGAACCGGAGAACCCGTCCGGCCCCGGGGCCTTCTCTGCCGGCGACACGCACATAGCCGCCCAGATTTCAGCCTCGGTGAAAGGATTGTCAAGGCCACTGCTGTCCAACACCGGCAGGTTGATCGCGTCCCAGTTGATCGTGCATTCTCTGTTTTTCCTTGTCCCCATGAGCTGCTGGAAGTGCTCCTGAATCATCTTTGCCTTGTCTTCGTGGGTTGTGGCGATCAGGCCGTCCCCCTGCAGCTGCTGAATGAAATTTTTCCGTCTTCGCGAGCCGATTTTGGCATGAAAGAAAGCAGTTTTGGCGTCACCGGCCTTCAGCCATGTAACACGGGAGGCCTGTCTTTTCCTGGCACGCTCCAGTGCCGCGAGGCCAATGATCTTCAACTTGAGCAGCTTCCTGAGGTGAAATTCAGATTGGGTCAGAACTCTTCTCTCCTGGGCCACGTCGAAACGGAGCACCACCTCGGATGCCAAGTGGAACTGAAGTTTTTTGTCGCTGAACAGAGTCTTTCCCCAGATCTTCAGGTCAGAAGTGATTCTCTGAAGCTTGGTCTTAAACCTCACAAACGGGCAGTCATGGTTGACAGGCCTCTCCCAGGCTGGAGCCACCGTTTCCTGGAAACGGGGGAAGCGAGGCCAGAAGCTCTCAAATCTGAATCTGGCTTTGCGACGAGACGAGGCGGCGTTTGCAAGCAGGAGCGGGCAGTGATCCGAGCAAGCCGTGGATGCCGCAGTCAATGTGTGGTTTGGGAATAGGGCCTCCCAATCCATGTTGCAGAAAAATTTGTCAATACTCACTAACGTAGGGTTTTGGCGCTCATTGCTCCACGTGAATCTCCTGTTTTTGCATTTTATCTCCCTTAGGCTGGCCTGATCTATCGCTGCTCTAAACTTTCCCATGAGCCGCCTGTTGAGGTTGGAGTTGTTCTTATCTCTGGCTTCGTATATGATGTTAAAATCAACATTGATCACCC